>NW_021703782.1:78926665-79076626 GCF_005190385.1 Monodon monoceros
ACACACACACACACACACACACACACACACACACACACACACACACATATGCCGCTCCTTCCTGGCCTAGGATTTTAAATACCATCCTTCAAACCAAGAGGAATTTCCCATGGGCACTGAGCCCCACAGAAGGTGACTGCTCGTGAAAACACTAGCTGCACTGCTGACCTACCGTACTCGGGTGCGGTGGTTATTGTCAGGCCCCCAGAGGCAGAGCTGGGGACTGGGGGAAGGAAGCCAGGCGCTAGGGCACATTTAAAGAGACACTCCTCTCTGGTTCCTGCAGGTGCCCACCCTGCACTTGCAAGAGCCTGAGAGGGACGTCTCCTTAAGTTTCGCTGCCTAGGCACCCTGCCTCACACTAGTCTGAACTGCCTCCCCCACCCCTGCCTTCCCCCTGAGGCCGGCACATCGTTGAACCTTCGAGTTTTTTCAGCTGGGTCCTTCTTCCTTCCTTCCAGATGGCAGTCGTTATTCCTGCCTCTTCAGCACCGTGTTCTTGGGCTTCGTTCCCGATTCCTAGGCATGAGGCAGTTTCCTAAAACAACAGTTTCAAAGTGTGGTCCTCAACCAGCAGCAACAGCATCATCTGGGAACTTGTTAAAATGCAAACTCTCAGGCCTCACTCCAGACCTACGGAATCAGACTGGGGGTGGGGCCATCAGTTGACTGAACGAGGCTTCCAGGTGATTCTGATGCCTGTTCAAGTGTGAGACCCAGTGTGTGGCTGCGGGGCAGTGGTCATGGTGTGGTCAGCAGCCCTAGATTCCAGGCCTGGCTCTGCCCTCTCCCAGACAAGGAGGAGATAGCTTGGCAGAGACATTGGCAAAGACTCCTCCAGCCCTGACTCTCAGGACTGCGGTTGTGCTTGTAAACTTTGCTCCGCTCCAGGGCCACAGTGCCCCTGGCAAACTGCTCTCCCCGGGGCTGACCCCTGGGGCAAGGCTGTGTATTGCAGCCTCCACTCTCTCCATGGACATTATTAGCTGAAGAGAGTCCTGGCTGAGAAGAGTTGCCTTCAGAAACAGAGTCTTAACAAAGAGAGGGAGTTCGGGGCTGGCAGAAGGAGAGGCACCGTGAGCTGTGAGAAAACTCAGCTCCACAGAGGCCAGGCTACATCTCACCCTGCCAGGGGTCAGGGCAAGCAGGAAGGGGTTTGAGCAGTGCACATGCACTTGGCTGCAGGCAGAGGTAGCTCCAGTGTGTCACAGACTCACTTTCTCTCAAGTCCTGTGTCCATGGAAGACAAGGCTTCCCATGACCTAAATGCATTCACTCGTTCAGCAGATGCTTCTGAGCACTTTGCAGCCTTGGATCCACTGTGAAGGGCCAGGAGATGGGGGTTACAGAGAGGAATTGGAAACAGGGACAAGGGCTCTACCCCCTAGACCATGAGGGAGACCTCATCACGATACCTAATGTTTATGGAACATCTGTTATGCTCTAAGTACCTTGTTTTACCTGTGTTCACACATTTCGTTCTCACAGTGCATTATAATAATAATACCATATTATTAACAATATAGGTCCTCTCAGAATACTCATTTAAAGATAAAGAAACAGGGCTTCCCTGGTGGCGCAGTGGTTGAGAGTCCACCTGCCGATGCAGGGGACATGGGTTCATGCCCCGGTCCGGGAAGATCCCACATGCCGCGGAACGGCTGGGCCCGTGAGCCGTGGGCGCTGAGCCTGCGTGTCCGGAGCCGGTGCTCTGCAATGGGTGAGGCCACAACAGTGAGAGGCCTGCGTACCGTGCAAAAAATAAAAAAGATGAAGAAACAAAGGCACAAAGAGGTTAGATATCTTGCCCTATTAGGTGCAGAGTCAGGATCAGAACCTAGGCGATCTGGGTCTTGAACCTGGGCTTTTAGCCACAGGGCTGTACACCTCCTGCTCCATAGGTGAGACTTCACCATGAATTAATATGTTAAACAGCTAGACAAGAACAGGTCAGAAACCCAGGCTCCCCACCTGGGGATGTGACAGACTGATTTCCTGCTTTTGGCCTCAATTTCCACCTCTGTAAAGGGGGCTGGTAATTCCTGAGAAGCCACCCTCTCTTCCAAGGCCATGGTGAGGATTACGTGGGTGACGCTGAGAATGGGGAGTGAACTCAAGGTTGAGGGGGCCGTGCTAGGTGGTGGGAGGGGTTTCCATTTACTTGGGCTCACCTGGCTTGCCCAAGCTCATAGGTCAGTGGTAATAGCACCACCACCTGCCATTTGTGTGAGTCTTTACAGACGAGGGACCTGAGGTTCAGAGGTAAGTATCTCACCTGGGGCATGAAGCTCAAGTTGTCTAGGGGAGAAGGAGTCCAGCAGATGCATGGAAGTGGCCAGAGCCAGCAGAGGCTCTTCTCTATTTTACGATATATTTGAAATTTCCTCATCATAGAAGCAATAAGAAATGCCTAGAGAAGGACAGAGCCAGGGCTGGAACCCAGGCATCTGTGTTCAGTGTCTGCACTCTTAACCTCTGTGCTATAAGAAGGCTCAGGGCACTGGTGACCCCTTGGTGGCCCCTTGCAAACATCATGGGGAGATGTGAGTTGTTAAGCCTGGACAGGCCAGGGGGTTGGATCTGGGCCTGCAGCCTTGGACCAGGCCCCAAAGAGTCCAGCTCTCTGCCCCTGCCTCAAAACTCCTGCCCCAGCCACTCTGAATGGGCAAGAGAAGAACACAGACTGGGGGCCATGGGCAGTCAGATCTACTCATGGAACATTTAGACTCACTCAGGGTCTGGAATCGGCTTAGAAGCCAGTGTTATTGCCTGGTTTCTATCCCATCAGTTGGTGTGGGGAGCCTGGAGGTTCCTGGGGGAGAGAGAGGACCATTTGCAAGGAAGCAGGGCCTCCTAGAACGAAAGCAGTGGAGACTCCCAGCCCTTCCCCATGACTGTTGGCAGTTACCAAAGCATGCCTGGTGGCCTGGAGAGGCCCTGACCAAGGCCAGAAGACAAGACTGAATGGGGAGGAGGGCCCAGAGAGAGAATTCACCCTGAAGGGAGAGTGATGGCACTTGCAGGCTGGCATCTCACTGGGGCAGAGGATGGGAGGGTACATGGACCAGGTCCTGGTAGGGTCTGGGTGTGGGCACTACTGGGTCTTTCTTAGAAATCTAAACAATTACCTACTCTGTGGACCAGCAAATCCAGTCTTAGGGATTTACCTAAGAAACAAAAACATAAGATCTCAAAAAGAATTGTTTAAAAATAATTCATAGTAGCTTTATTCACTAATAGATAAAAACTGGAAACATCCCAAATGTCCATCAACAGGAGAATAGACAAGCAAATGGTGGTATATCCATATAAAAGAATATGACTCAGCAAAAAGAAGAAACAAACTACTGATATATGTAATAACTTAGGTAGATCTTAAAAACACTGGGCTGACTGAAAGAGGCCTTACACAGTATGATTCAATTTAGATGATGTTCTAGAACAGACTAAACTAAGTTCTGGTGGGAAAAATTCAGAACAGTGTTGGCAGGTGGAGGTAGAGGCAGGGAAAGGTAATGAGGGAAGTTTCTGGTACGAAAGGACTGTTCTATATTTTGATGGTGGTTTTTAGATTATACAGGTGGATGAATTTGACAAAGTCTATTAAATAGTAGACTTAAAATTTATATTTGATTATATGAAAATTTACCTTAAAAAAAACTGTAAACAAATATGGAACTCTAGTTAATGATATACATGTTGAAGTGTTTCTGGGTAAAGCATATTGCTGTCTGCACCTTATTTTGAAATGTATCCAAAAAATAAGATGGATAGATATATGATAAAGCAAGTAAGTCCAAGTGTGGGTAAATGGGTATTCACTTTGCAGTTTTTGCAATTTTCCTATGTATTTGAAATTCTTCGTAACAGAATGTCATAGGGGAAAATAACTGGTGCAAATTTTATTTCTTGACTGGACCCTGACTGACACGGTCTATGTATGTACAGTAATTTATTCACAGATTCTTCTATTTGTTGATACTTAGACTGACATTGTTCACTGTTGCTAGCAAGACTGCCATCCTTAATTGTGTCTTTGTGCACAAAACTACCTAGAAGTAGCTTTGCTGGGTGAAAGAATCTCCAACACTTTATAAGGGGCAAGGGGAAACCAGGCCCAGAGAGGGTGATAATTTACTCCAGCTCACACAGAAAGCCCATAGTGGAGCTGAACCTGGGCTCTTGCTCCCATGCTTTTGTTACAAAAGGTAGAGTCCTTTCCTTGCTTTCTTGGCCTTGAAGGAGACAGAAATGGCAGAGATAGGGCTCTGCCATCTAACAGTTCAGAGTTAGGTTGGGTGACAAGATCCTTGGAGGAAAGTGATCAGCAGGGGGAAGGTTGGGAGAAGGTGGCTGTTGTCATCCTCAACCTCGGCAGGGCCTCCAAATCAGATCAGAGGTGCAGCAGGAGAAGCAGATGGGCAGAGAGAGGAGGCTGTACCCACACCCTGGCCAGTGACCACCAACAGTAAGTCTCCATAACTGGGCTCATGGAGATGATACTGCTGCTCTAGGCAGGAAGCTGCAACTCTGATCTGGAAGGACCATCTGCTGCCCAGGGGTATGGCACTCAGAGACTGTCTCTCCACAGACTTCTGGGGCTACTAGGGGAGCAGCAGATGTACAAAGGCAGCCAGAGCCAGGCAGGCGAGGGCTTCTCTCTCCTCTTAGTGTCTTTGCGATTGTCATGAAGGAAGAAAAGAAAGAGGAGAGAAGACCAGAGGCAGGGAGACCCCCATAGATGGATGAGTAACATGGGTGAGAGGGGGGCTAGCCTGAGGGGCAGGCAGGATGGCAGGTCCCATGATGTGAAGGAGGCGTAAGTAACAGGGAGCTATTTAGATGTAGAGAGGTGAAAAGTGGGAGGCAACGTGCCCCCAGGACCCTCACCTGGACACCTGACCTGAGTGCATGGTATTGCTGCTCAGCTTCTGGAACCAATGTTTGGATTGGAGAACAATGATGATTCCTTTTTAGACTTAATGAGTGTCAGAGGGGGTTCTTCATGACTGAGGAGAATTTTTTTTGGATGCAGAAAAAAGTAACAAATTAAAAAAACCATTTTTCGCTGAGTCTTTAAGTTTAAATTCAAATTTTACTATCCTAATCATAAATCCAAATTCCCTTAAAAGGTCTCATTTACAATTCATTTCATTAGGTTACTATCAGCATTTTGAAGTGCATTTGTAAATTTGATGCATCCTGTTTTCATCCAGAGAGCTTCGCATGCCTGACCTAACAAGAAAACCTTTCCAAGCACTTAAACTACTCTTGTAAATTTAATAAATCAAAGTCCTAAATATGGTGATTCTTAAGCTCTCATAAACATCCCAGTACTGTTTACAAAACTAATCAAATTCTCTTACAACCTTTAATTTAAAATCATATCTAAAATCAATTGCTCAATTACATATTTACAATGAAATCTCAGATATGCCAAATTCTCTTACTTATCACAACCCCTGCAAATACCAAGTATGTACAGGCCATTCCTAAACTTAACACAAATGTATTAATATTATGGGTTTTGTTGACTTTGTTATTTTTGTATTCAATTTATACCTTCCAGGGGTAAAAAAAGACCCCTTTTCTTTTTTTTTTTAAGACCCCTTTTCACTAGGGGAAGAGCTTTCTCATCTCAAGAGAATTGAGGTCACCACTCCAGGAATACCACTCTCATTTCAAGTGAGCTGAGGTTCCTGGTCATTCATTCATAGCCATGCTCTAGTTATAATCTCAGAGGACAATCTCTGCTGGTTGCTCAGAGATGTGGCTGCCGCAGGAGACTTAGAACCATAATCATCCTGGGTGATACCTTTCAGGTACTTTTTCATGTGACATTGGGGGATTCCGAGTCCGTATTGTTCAAATGGAGCTGGATTCATAACCCAGGCCCCCTAGGTGCAAGTTACACCGTTACCTTAATTATTTATCTGATTTGAGTCTGTGAACATCACCCCACCCCACCCTGCCAACCATGTTGCATCTAATTTCATCCAACAAATCACTTTGTTCAATACTAATTGAATTCCCTATTCTTTTCCTATTTTTCCTTTCTGACAGGGAGGCTAGTCCCTAGGAGGAATGATCCCCAAACACCACAGTGAGTTTACACAGTGTTGACTACTCCTTCAAGGGCTCTATGCCCATTTACTCAGGTGACTGTAAATTGGGGAGCACCACACATAGCCTGTGGCAAGTACGCATGTCTGTCACTGTATTGCACAAGCAGCTGTAGGCAATACATAAACAAATGAGTGGCCAACAAACCAGCAAACCTTATTTATAGACACTGAAATTTGAATTTTATATCATTTTCACATGTCATAAAATACTCTTGATTTTTCCAACTATTTAAAAATATAAAAACCATATTTAGCTCACAGGCAGAACAAAAATAAGCAGTGGGCTGGATTTGACCCTGGGGCTGTAATTTGGTGACTCTTGTTCTAGTGTGTTAACATTTGTCAATTTCACATTGTTAATTTTTAGAAATTAGTATTACCATCAAAGAAGCTGTAACTTTTTGGAGAGTCACTAACTTATTGTGTCTCAGGTTTACCCTGCTTGGGGACAAAAGCCTTTTCTTGTGTCTTCTTTCCCATGTCTTAAGGTCCCCCCAAATCTTACTTTTGAGATCTTAAAAAATCTGGAATCAGTTAACTTCATAAACTCTCTACCCAAGTATGACCTAATTTTACTGTATTATGTGTATTATGTATTAGGGTTTTGTTTCCATTCATCCATCACAACCTCCACCACCATCCCCCACTTTCCAAAACCAAGTCCTGGGCCTTGTATTTAGGTAACAAAGGTCCAATAACATGTTTTCCCAGACAAAGCAATCATCCACTAAGGTGAATTTAGCTTTCATCTCTGAAATGCAAAGATTCTGGCAAGCAGATTTTAGAATAATAAATTTAATCTCTACTGTGCATGACCAAGCCGATCCTCACCACAATTTTCTGTGCATGGAAAAATAAGGAAATTTAGACTTTGTGAAATTGCGTAGAGACTCTAGCACCAAGCCAAATATTTCAATGGATGGAAAATGGTTTGGTTAAACTGGAAGCATAAAACAAATGTGGCTGTTATGTCTTCACTCTTATTATCTTGTCCATAGAAAATGATTCGACTGGCACAGGGGTCGCAAAGTCAAATGTCTGCAGAGGCCAGACTGATCCCCAAAAGGACCAGGTGTAGGAAAACAGGGAGTGATGGGGACTGAGCCAAACAGAAACATGTACTTCCCATTGAAATACATTCAAAATAAAAATATATCCCCATGCAGCAGTGTATTTGTTAAATAAAACACATTCATGAAACAGATGCAACTCTCAGGCCATCAGCTTATAATCTCTGTGTCTGTCCTTTCCATTTGTCCAGCTCATTCATGCATGAGGCTATAAAGAGTAACATCCTGAAAAGTGCCTCCTTACACTCCTTGCGTCCAATCCCTTCATTGTAAAGACCAGCAAACTGAGGTCCGGGTCAGAGAAGGGACTTGTCCAAAGCAACGCAGGCAAGCTGCTGTAGCTAAACCGGGAGTCGAGCCCAGTTCGCCTAAGTTCCAACCCAGTGCTCCTCACCCTCTTCATCCATCTAAAGGAGCTCAAAACAGGAGGATGCTAAGGCCGGCAGAGTGAAGGCTATAGCTGCTTATTCTGGCTGCATCACTTAATTAATTCACCCACCAGTTGGCTGAGAGGATGAAAAAATGAGTCAGCTGGCATTGTGAGTAAGTGGCTCCCAGCTGCCTCCCGCCGGCCAGACCTGCCCTATCTTTGAAGGTCAGACATCAGAGCCCCAGCTCTGCATGTGGAATTTAACCACTGGGGCCCACATGGCTGTAGGCAGCCAGACTAAGGAGAGGGCGAATGGATATTCACAGACTCCGGATTCCAAGTACTCAGAGCTGTGCAGCCACCTCCCCACCCCCCCATGTGGGGCTCAGACGATTTAAATATCACAGCCACAGGAGTCAGACACACATTTCAATGTCACCCCAATTAGGGTGCCTGCAGGGTTGGATGGGACCTGAGGGAAGCAACAGGGATGCCTGCTAAATGAGAAAATGAGGGTCCCACAGCCTCAGAGACCCAGGACCCAAGTGTTCTTCTAAGGAAAATGGAAAACTCTGGGGTCCAGCTGTGCTATGGGATCTTAAGGAAATCCCAGCCCTTCTGTTGGCCACTGCTGTTAAATGGACTGATAGGATCCTTACTGTGCATATTGGACAGTGTTCTCATGACGAACAAGAGGCAAAAGGAAGGTACAAATACTCTGTGAATAGTGCTGCAGTGAAGAATTTGGGCTGTTAGTAAGGGTCCATAAGGTGGCAGTTGAATGGGAAGGACTAACAGAAATCTTTTCTCAGGAGTAAGGTGCTATGATGGTTGTCATTACTATTGCTGCCGTCTAAAGGGCTCTGTTCCAGAAGAGGGGCTCTGGAATAGCTGTGCTCTGTGGGTCCCCAGAGGCAGAGTGAGAAAGTTTAGTGGCAGACAGTTTGGGGAACAATAGGAGAAAGACTTTTGTAAGAGAGCTGTACAAAGTCTGGAGGGGCTTCCGCGAGAGGAGAGGCCATGAGCTGGCCATGGCTGTGTGGGTCCAAGGTAAGGCAGGGGGACCGAGTGCATCCAGGCATGTGATGGCAGGAGGAGGTTTGTACTGCATCACCTGTAGGTCCCTTTCAGGCCTAATGCTTTGAATTTCAGATTTGGGGGAGGAGGGCAGAGGGGGAGGATAGTAAAGGAGAGGAAGTTAAATCAGGAGCCAGGAGCTCTGGTCTAGGCCAGGCTACACATCAGCTTGCTGGGGCCTCCTCTGCCCTCCACTCTCCATGTCCCACTTGGCTCTGCAGCCTAACAGGAATGGCCTCCAGTGCATCTGGGACTCTTTTTCAGTTGCAGAAGCCTCTTCAGGTGGCCTCTATGTGGAAGGCCATGCTCTGGACACTGGACAGAGTTGCTTACCCCTTTTTCCCTGGGTTCCTTGGTAGTCCCTTCTTGAAAAGTTGGGCTTGGAAGAGCACAGTTTGGAAGCCATGACCTGGGGACTAAAGGCCCCTCAGCTCTGATAGTCTTCAAGCTTTTCACAAGTATTAGGATTGGGTGCCCAGATCATCTGGGAATACAGAGTCCCTGTTCACAGATTCGCAGTTATGTCACCTAGAGATAGCCCTCTCAGGACCATAGCCTCTGTTCTTCCCCCACCCCCCGCCCCTCTGCCCCCAAACCAAAGGTGGGAGCATGGGTTTGCAGAGGAAAAGACTTGATTAATGTCCCGGCTCTGTTAGAGAGGTAGGATGAAAGGAGACTGTCAGAACTATGAAAACATGTCTGTGTCCCTAGGGAAATCAGTCCATTTGATATCCTGGGCTTGCAATTAGTCTGTGGGGAGCCAGAGCCCTGTGATTCCTGAGTTGTCTTAACCATCCTGCTGGCAAAAGGCAGACAGCAGCCCGATTTGGGGGTGGGGAGTGGGAGATGCAAATCAGGCTTGATAATGCAAGCTCCATGCCTCCCTCCCTCCCTCCCTCCCTCCCTCCCGTGCGAGCTTCAGTTCCTAGTTTATAACTCCTCATTTTGCAGGTGATCTTCAGAAAAGTGGAGACAATTAATTACCCCAGGTCACCTGTGAATATGAATTTCCCTTTTGGCAAATACATTCCCTCCTCCCCCACGCCCCCTCCGTGAGCTCCTTGAATATAGGGACGGTGCTAACAGTGAGGTGGTTGGTGGAGGGCCTACACCCAATTCTCCCTAGAGGCTTTTTGCTGGTTCTGTGCTCCTCTTCTCCCCTGCCTCCTGTGTTCTGCTTTCAGTGGCCCACACCTGTGACTCTCCTTCAGCAGCCTGCCCCAGGCTACTGGAAACTTCCAACAATGGCAGACAGATTGAAGTGCCTGGGAATTAAGCTTCTCCTTAGCTAATGACTTGCAGGGGTGGGAGTGTGGAGCCGAGCTCCCTGGTCTTGGGACAGGACAACCCTGAGACGTGGCTTATACTCCAGAGCAACCTGGGGAATCAGGCTGAAGCTACCCTCTGTGAGACTTGGCTAGAAATCACTCCCTTCCCAGTTTCCTCCCTTCCTTCTCCTGCTTCCCACTTCCGTACTGGTTTTCCTTAGAGCACCTTCTTAACAAATCACTTGTACATGAATCCTTGTCTCAGGGACTCCTTCTACATCCCCAATACCCAGGACAGGGCCTGCTGTGGGGAAGGGATTCAGTTACTGTGGGGTGTAGCAAACAAAGGAAGCTATGGAAATTACCCTAGAGACAAAGCCCAACTCCTCATCCTGGAGATGAAGAGACTGAGGCCAGAGTGAAGGCCCTTTGCCAAGGTCTGAAGGGAGGCAGAGGCTGAGCCTGAGTTAGAATCCAGTTCACTGACCCCCAGGTCAGGGGGTGTCCCCACTGCTGAGTGGCTTCTCTCCAGCAATCCAGTTAGAACTAAGGCAGAAAGTGTCCAGAGCCTTGGGAGGTGAAGACCAAGGGCAGTGAAGGTTTAAAGAAAGGAGAAATCTCTGCCAATGTGCAGAGGAGGGTATAGGGCTTCCTGGAGGAGGGAGCACTTGAGCTGGGACTGGTAGGATGAACGATAAGGGGTGGTCGGATGGGACGATGGCATTCCTGGCAGAGGGAACTGCATGAGTCAAGGCCAAGAAGCTGGAGAATATAGACTATGTTTGAGCAGCAGAGAAGAGTGAATTGATCAGAGACTCTTAATAACTGAAGTCTGATGGGACATTCCAAATATCTATTATCATAGTAGCTAAACAGTGATGATGGGGACCAGAGACTGGGAAGGGTGGCATATGCAGGTGGGGGGCCTCCTCCTGCCTGTCCAGTGTCCCCACAGACAAGTGTTAGGTCTTATAGCCTCCACTCTTGGAGGCTTCCTGCTTCCAAGTTTCTCCCCAGGTTTGTCGCTGGTGCTGAATGAGAAGGCTCTGGGCACTCACAGGGGGTTGGAATTTCTGAGCACCTAGAGACCTCTCAACTAGTCCTGAGTCTAGCAAGTGAGACTTGGGGGAAGACTGGCGGGGGCTCCCAACAGAGAAAGGGAGTTTGGCTAAATGAATTCTTACTTATTTATTTATTTATGGCCGCGTTGGGTCTTTGTTGCTGCGCGCGGGCTTTCTGTAGTTGCGGTGAGCGGGGGCTACTCTTCGTTGTGGTGAGTGGGCTTCTCATTGCGGTGGCTTCTCTTCTTGTGGAGCACGGGCTCTAGGCACGTGGGTTTCAGTAGTTGTGGCTCACGGGCTCTAGGGCTCAGGCTTAGTAGTTGTGGCGCATGGGCTTAGCTGCTCCGCGGCATGTGGGATCTTTCCGGACCAGGAATCGAACCCGTGTACCCTGCATTGGCAGGTGGATTCTTAACCACTGCGCCACCAGGGAAGTCCCTAAATTAATTCTTTATATCCCTGCCCTTCTCACATTACCCCAGGGCTGCCTCGGTATACCAATCCGTATAACTGGGGCATGAACCAAGAACACTTTGGGGACATTTCTCTGGCATTCAGTTCCAGTGCTCTGTTCTGTATTTGAGCTGTGATTCTGAAGAGCCCCCTTTTAAAAACAGTCCAGCACTGAGCTAAATTCATCAATACCAGCGTTTCTGGTTATAAATACAGGGGCAAGGGGCTGTTATCAAGTTGTTAAAACTAGAGAAGAGGAGAGCCCTTGTCCTTCTTAAGGAGCCTAGAAAATAGCAAAAGACAAAAGGACCTCAGCTCTGATGGACGGTTATAGATAAATGCCCTGTGGGCAAGGTAGATCTGATTTGGGTGGCTCAGAGTGGGACAGGGTCTTGCTCAGTTTCTCACATCAAATGGGGGGCAAGGCTGTGGAAGAACCCAGACTGCCTACCTCCCAGGCTAGGGCCGTTTCATTCTGCACTCAAATTGTTGTTGTAGCTGGCCTTCAACGCCTCTCAAGGAATGGACCACCCAGACCTATAGGGTTACATAGTTTGGAAGTTTCCATAGCTGAATGTGCACACATATACCTGGGGACTTTCTGGACTGAAAGAAGACCTCTAACAATTTCCCTAGTGAAGCTGATTGTCTCCAAAGAAGGCTGTCATCGATCTATTCCCTCCCTGTATGTGTATGCCACTTCAACCGCTGGGAAGCCTGTTTCCCTTCCCCTTGATTCTGGACAGGTCCTTGTGATTTACTTTCACCAAATGAATATGGTAAAAGTGATGTTTTGAGACTTCTGAACCCAGGCCTTAAGAGGACCAGAAGCTTCCACTCTCTTCCTCTTGGAATGCAGTTGCCACATAAGAAGTCCAATTACCTTGATGCCACCATGCAGTGAGGAAGCCCAAGCTACACCTTAGAGAGATCACCCAGAGGACCACCAAAGTACCAGACACCTGAGTGAGTCTTCCTGGAATTTGCAGCTCCACCTAGACATCAGATAAGCGCAGCCCAGTGGGTGACCTCAGCTGATGCCATGGGTGGTAGAAGAACTACCCAGCTGGGCTCAGCCAAACCACAGAATCATGAGAAATGTTTTTTATGCTAATACATTTTGGGTTATTTTACAATAGATAACCAAAATACTTCATTTAAAAATTTTTTCTGACCCAGAGTTTTTAGTGGCTTAGTGACATAGGTGGTAGGGACAACTGTGGAGCCCAGCACAGAGGGACCTGCCAGGTTTGTGTCCTTTTCCCTGGCCCTGCCTGCTCTGTTTCAGACCAGGAAGATGCTGCTTCCACAACTTCACTGCCTCCCAACTCTCCCCTGGTGGGGGCGGGGTAGTGGTTATTGCAGGGTAGACTTTGGAGCCTACTGGCTAGGAGGATAGGACAAGCTGATGAATGGTGGCAAAGGGCAGGTTAGGAGGCTGAAGGGTAGCTCTGTAGTGACCCTCTTAACTCATCCTTAGGATGAGGATCATCAGTGCAACAGCATTACCTCACATTAGGCTTCGTGGAGGGGGCTGGGGAAGGGTATGAATCAGAACAGGTTCTTGGCTGCACCAAGTACCTTGGGGAGAAAGACCCAGAAACAGAACATTATGGGCAAAGGGCTGAAAGTGCCCAGAAAAGGGAGGGACTGGTTCTGCTTCAGATGGCCTGGGGGAGGGGGAGATGACATTCGGTCCAGGCTGTAAAATGGAAGAGAACTTTGGTCCAGAATGGTGGAGGGAGAGAACCCAGGAGGGAAGGATGTTTGCAGAGGGAAATTTGGCTGTGCTCCCTGAAGAGCAGAGGCTATAGTGAGGCTGGGTGGTCACCCTTAAGAGAGAACTTTGACCATTCTAACTGAGAACAGTGAAAGGCAGAGGCAGAGAGGCATCTGGAAGAGGCCTAGATAGAAGCTGCTTGGCCAGGAAGCCTCTTCTCAGTGTTTCTAAAAAGGAAGAAATAACAGAGTGGACCAGACCTGTGGGCACCTGGAGCTTGGGCTCAGAGGCGGGGTCAGGTGTTCTCACCCGTGTGAGCTTGGGCACATTCCTGCTCCTCAACGAGCCTCAAATCTCAGTCAACAAATGCTCAATGAGTCCTGGGTCTCAGGCCCTGGGAATCCCAAGAGGAACAAGGCAGGATCCCTACCTGGGAGGGACTCCTTGACCAAGAGGGAGACAGACCATAAGTGGTCCATTTCAATATAATGCAGTCAGGGCTGGGATCTGGGGTGAAAGGAGGGCTGGCTTGACCTGTTTTAAGTGGGGACTATTGGTGATGGGGATGTGAGGTTGAGGGGATCATCACACTCTGGTTTCCAAATGACATCCTGAGGTCCACCTGAGCCACCCAGTAGGCTTTAGGGTGGAGGAGATAAAACATTAGATCAGTGGTTCTCAGAGGGTGACCCCCCCCAGTCCAGCAGTATCATCATCACCTGGGGCTTATTATAAATGAAAATTCTCAGGCCCCTCCTCAGACCTACTGGATCAGATATTCTGGAGTGGAGCCCAGATATCTGAGTTTACACAAGCCCTCCAGGTGATTCTGATGCTTGGTAGAGTTTGAAAACCATTGCATTAGGTGACAATTGTCTATTGGCTTGAGGGTTTGGCAATCAGTATTTGGCATTTGCAGGTTGTAACAGGCAATCGGGTGTTACTGATTAGTTCAATGAATTCTGGAGTTTGTTTTATTTCACCATCTACTGCTTGATTTACTGGTCCAGCTGCTATTGACTTCTGGTCCCACAGCACACCCCTCTGCCTTGCTCCAAACATAAGGTGTTTTTGAGCACCTAATATATGGTCCAGGCAAAGCCCTTATCCTTTATTGGCCTCAGTTATTTCACCTGCGAGATGAGCCAGGGGAGTTGGAGTGCTTGAGCTCCAGTGTTCTGGGTGTTGGTGGATGTTCTCGGGGGACTTAAGGCTAGTCATGCCTTGTGGCTGGCAGGAGCAGAGCCTGAAGTAGAGGGCAGAGGGCAGGGAAGGAACACAAGTAGGAGCATGTGGAGCCCAAATGCCAGCTCCATCACAAGATGAGGACAAGCCCTGTGCTGAGAGCACCCAGGAGAAGCAGAACTTCATTCTAACGGGGTGAGGAGATGCTTCAGCTCCCCATGATCTCCATCAGCTCCACAGAGCCAACCCAAATAAACACACAGTCTAAGTAAAGGCAATGAATAAGTTGTGCAGAGCTTTTAGACAAATTTCCTAGTCCCCCCGCCACCCCACCCACCAAATACAGTGCTGCCCTGGAACTTTCCTATAGAAATTCTGGAGTCTCTGCTATGAGGGATAATGGATGGCTTCTGGGAAGAGGTGACATAAGGAGTAGGCCCTGAGAGGTGAGCAGGAGTCTTCAGACATAGGGAACGGCATGCGCAAATGCATGGAGGCCAGAGCAGGTAGGGCACTTTGGGGGCAGTGAGAAGACCAGTGTGGCTGGCACGTGGGGCATATGAAGAGGGGTGGAAAAGGCTGAAGACCTCAAATGCCAGGGTAAGACCTTTTAAATTCATATGTTCTAAGCCAGTTTTTTGCCCTGCATTCCTTAGCAGTGAAATCCTTCTGAAAAAAGGACATCTTACATCAATCTCTCCTTTATAAAATGAATAATAATGGCTAAGATTTATTGACTACTTTCTATGTGCCTTACGTAGATTGATTCCCTAAATTCTCACAGCATCCCTTCTTGGCAGGCAGTATTTGCCATACCTAGTTTTGGTCTGGTGAGAGGGGGGAAGTAGGCTTTGAACCCAGACACCCCAGTGTCAGAGCCCTCTGTGCTCTGGACTCACCATCTTTGTTTGAGGTGGGGCTGGGTGCTGGTGCTCTGCTTGCTCAGTCTCCCCTTATCCCCACGGTGGGCCACCAGGTTCCCCCACATGACACAGTGGCTCCAGGGAGAAGAGGTTGAACCCATTGTTCTGATCTACCCCCCCGGGGTTTGGAAGGAGGGACTTAATCACAGCCTAGCACTGTGTGGAGAGAGAAGGATGGGAGAGGGAGGAGGTCTGGACCAGGTGGAGGCAAGAGACAGAGCTGGGGCAGAGTCCTGATGGCCTCTTTACAGCTGGAGGTCAGGGGATCCTGCTTCTAAGCCAGCCACTGCTGACTCTGGTCCTGAATGAACAAGCCTCTGCACCTCTCTGGGTTGTGTTTCCCAGTTGTATCATGGCGGGCTTGGACTAGGTCAGTGGTTTCCTACCGTTGCAGCACTAATATTCAAACACATTGGTCGGTGGAAGTCCATTACATAAAGCTGATGGGAGTGACTATTATAAACGTATGTTTAAGTTCAAACGTACAAGCACTACTTATTATAAAATCAACCAATGAGAATAATGAAGCTATTTCAGTAACTTAAACAATTTGAAGTTGGACATTATAAATAATAGCTGCAATTTGGTATCAGCATCAATATCCAATTTATTTCAGTATTTAGATTTGGTTTCACTGTATTATTAAAATCCTGATCCAGCCCAAAAAACAGTTGCATATGCTAACAGATTTTCAAAATACTTTACTTTCCATTCTCAAAACATTCTCCAGTTAAGCTGGTCCAGGAACTTCAAGAGGATTAATAGGCAATTATTTTGTTTCAGGATTGAATTATTAATAATACCTAAGTGCAACTCTCATTGCTTAAGCTGTATTACATTTGGAGGGAGGTGATGAGTAGGTTTGTTAGTTTAAATATTCATTGTTTGGCAGAAAAATACTTTTCAGATGTAGCTTGAAGGATGTTCAGTGTTGTCATTTAAGAAAATCTCATGCCTCAGTGCCCGTCTCTGACAGCTCTACACTCAAACTTTCTGAACAGTCAAATTTACTTTGTTTTGTATGTGAAGTCCAAACTTCAGGATGCAACTTTATGCTAAACACGTTATCCAGAATTGTAATCAGAGTAACCGTGGGACCCTACATTGCCAAACTGAGCCCATTGGAGTTAATGGAAGTCATACAAGAAGTGCCCAAACTTACTCTGAGCACTAAAAGAGTTTTCCCCATACGATAGTATCAAGACTTCTGGCACTTTTACCCATTCCCCAGTTAGCACCAAGTCCTTCTGTGGTGTCAGGAGCAGGCCACTAACTGAGCTGGTATTTAATTGAGTGCTTCACCTGAGTCACCTAGGAGTGGGCTCACAGGAATTGAGAGTTCATATCCAGGCCTGAATTACTGGGCGGGGGGCGGCAGTGCAGGTGAGGCAGGTGAGCAGCCTTTCCAAGCAACGGAGCTTCTCCTCAGAATCCACAGGAAGGCCCAGGCTACAGAATCTTTATCCCGAGGTCCCCAGGGAATCGCACTGTGCAGCATGTTGGCGGCCTTTGTGGGCTAAACTTTGGATGCCTACACAGCATTTTTGCTTTAAGATTTAAAATAATTAAAAATATATATTTAGACAATGCTTGGGGAAGTTACTATCGGTCTTCTTGGGATCCTACTGGGCTCCCCAAATTCCAGTTTGGAAACTGTAAGTCTAGGCAGTGTCTCAGGGATCTCGTGGGTGGACATCTGAGGGTCATCCAGCCCTTGCTGGGCACCGGTGTTACCAATGATTGATTCTATTTTATCCTCCCATCACCCGACCCCAGATGTTTCCAGGAGTAGAAAGCCAAGCCCTCCTGGTCTCCCCCAACCCCCAGCCTGTGGGATTCCCTTCTAGGAAAGTCATTACTGCCTCTCTTGGTCGTCTGCCAGCTCAAAAGTGTCTTTTTAATTGCATCTAATTTGGCCTCATCTCATTAAATCCTTAATTTAAACCGCAGCGATCCCTCCAGCTCTGGCTGCCTAATGACAAAGGGGCCCGCATGCCCTTCCCCCTTCAGCACAGCTCCCTGTCAGGGCTGCTCTCATTTCCAGGTGGTCTCTCTGGGAGGCTTCTGACAAGTGGCTGTCGTCCTCGCCATGCTGGGTGTGGAGCAGAGCCAAGAGGGCTTCCTGGGAGCAGTAATTACCGATAAAGAGCCTCAACCCTCCACCCCACTGGTGCCCTGCACACAAAGTCGTTGCAGCAACAGCATCCAATTCTCGTGGTGTAGGAATGGGAGCATGGTGAGGAGAAGCACCTAGATTAAACAATAATAACCACATGGTAATTACAGTAGCTACCGTCAAGTGCAGGACATCATCGGCACCAGGGAAGGTGTCACTGGCCGTATGCTGAGGGTGAGGAAATTCAAGCTTGTAAATGGAAAGTGACAGGCCTTGGGTTATAAATGCAGATTTGTCTGGCCTGGAAGGGAGGACACTTCTGTCTCCCCCAGTCCAACCTCATCTCCTACCAAACTCACCCTTGTCACTCCTCCTTAGCCACCTAACCATCTCAATGTTCCTAGAACATGCTAGCACTCCTACCCCAGGGCCTTTGCACTTACTGTCCCCTCTTTCTGGAATGCTTTCTCCCCTACAGTTTAACTGACTCACTTCCTCTTTCCATTAGATGTCAGCTCAAACCTGCTCTCTTCTGAGAAACCTATCTTGACATCCACCATCATTGTCTGTGCCCTCACCCTGTTTGGTTTTGTGGTTTTTGTTTTGTTTGTTATTGCTGGTAGCACTTATTACTAGTTTTTACTAAATTATATATTTATCTTTGAAAAATGAAACACTGTAAGAGCAGAGAATGTTTCTATCCTCTTCACTGTTGTGTGCCTAGTATCTAGAACACTGTCTGGCACAGCTCTGTCTTCAAGAAGGAGAGAACAGCTCTTAGCCCAGTCTGTGAGCCTCCTGGCCCACTTATGGTCACTGCCAGATGCCCTGTGGCCACTGAGCCTGGATGCTGATGAGGCACAGTTCCAGCCTTTTTGGTGGTGCTCAGCCATTCCTGTCCGAAGCCTGTCACCTCCTCTGGCACTGCAGGGAACTGGGTCTGACCCTGGCTTCTCACTGGCCTTCTGGGGAATCTTCCTTCTCATAGGCCAGCTCCTCTCTCCTTTCTTCCCTTTCAGGAACCCCTCAAGCAGCTCAGGTTTTTGGAAAGCAAAGGCCAAGAAAGAACTGATGCCTGCCAGCAGCTCCTCCAGAGTCAACGAAGAGCAGCTAGTTCCTTCTTGGAACCGGGAGGGAAAATACAGTTAGAGGAAATACAGATATACAAATATCTAAATGTGTTATCTGCCAGAAACACGCATATATAATTAAAAAAAATAAAATCACAAGCCTCTGCCTAATTCCAGTGACAATGCAGAGTGAGCCCCTTTCCTTCCCAAGGCTGGGTGAACACTCAGGAAATCCATCGTCTTTTTTTTATCTTCCCCTGCTGTGGGGAAGCAGAGACTGGGCCCCCCTCCCCTGCAGGCTGATGAAGAGGCAGGTAATGAGTATCCGGGCAGCAGACTCGATTTCACACTTATTCCTGATAATTGGTCACCCCCTTCAAGAGCAGGTGGGTCCTGATGCAGTAGTTGGCAGGGGACAGTGCCAGTCCCGAGGGAATAGAAAGGTGTTAATTGCTCTTTCCCCTCCCCTAGGTAGATCCCTATTAAGAAGGGAGTTTTAGAGCTATGGGATGTCCAGGAGAGGCCTGGAGGATGCAAAGGGCAAAGTGTTAGCACTTCCTTATGTTACTGCAGAGAGCGTAAGGTTCATGGCCAGTCTTAAGAACCTGCTGAGCTCTGCTAGCTGGTGAGAGGCAGAGCTGGGACTTGGAGACCAGGGCTGTGAAAGCAGAGCAGGGATTTAGAAACCAGAGCTGCCAGAGCCCAAAGCTTGTGGCTCAAGCACTCTGGTGTCCTGTTTCTTGTTGAATGGAACCATTTGGAGGGAGGGATCTAGCTCAGGTGACTCTCAGACCCAGACCGTGGCCATCCTGAAGAAAGGACTTAGAGATAAGACACCTCTCTTAGTTAGGGGCACCGGCTCTGCCCTCCACCCAGTCACCCAAGCCGGAGTCCTAGGAGTCGTCTAAAACTTCTCCTTTCCTTCACGTCCTCTGCCCCATGAGCCCTGTCCCTGCCAATATTGTATTCAGGCCTGCTCATCTCATCAGGATCTCCATAGCAGCTTTCTTGCTCATGTCTCTGACCTCGGTTTACCCCCTCCTCTTGGTCACCTACCTTGTAGCCAGAATAATCTTTATGAAATTCAAGTCTGATCTGTCTGCTCCCTAGTCTAAAACCCTTCTGTGGTTTTGTGTCACCGAAGCATGGCATATGAGGCCTTCCTTATTCTGGCCTCTGCCTCTCTCCTGTCTCAGCCGATTATTTCCAAACATGGTGTTCACCAGACACACTACACCATCTCCCACCTCCAGGCCTTTGCTGCTGTTGTTCTTATTACCTGGAGTATTCTTCGCCTTGTGCCAGAAGTCCAAATCCTACTCATGCTTCAAGGACCACGCCTTCTTCTTCTTCTTTTTTTTTTAAATTGAAGTATAGTTGATTTACAACATTGTGTAAGTTTCAGGTGTACAGCATAGTAATTCAGCTTGGGGTTTTTTGGGTTTTTTTTGCAGATTATATTCCATTATAGGTTATTACACGTTATTCTTATACACAAGATATTGTGTGTAATCCCCAGTGCTATACAGTAAATCCTTGTTACTTACCTGTTTTTTGTATGGTAGTTTGTATCTTTTATTTTTATTTATTTATTTATTTTTTTGCGGTACACGGGCCTGTCACTGCTGTGGCCTCTCCCGTTGAGGAGCACAGGCTCCGGACGCGCAGGCTCAGCGGCTATGGCTCACGGGCACAGCCGCTCCATGGCATGTGGGATCCTTCGGACCGGGGCACGAACCCGTGTCCCCTGCATCGGCAGGCGGACTCTCAACCACTGTGCCACCAGGGAAGCCTGGTAGTTTGTATCTTTTTTTTTTTTTTTTTTTTTGCGGTACGCGGGCCATTCACTGTTCTGGCCTCTCGTGTTGCGGAGCACGGGCTCCGGACACACAGGCTCAGCGGCCATGGCTCACGGGCCCAGCCGCTCCGCAGCATGTGGGATCTTCCCGGACCGGGGCACGAACCCATGTCCGCTGCATCAGCAGGCAGACTCTCAACCACTGCGCCACCAGGGAAGCCCGGTAGTTTGTATCTTTTAATCCCATGCTCCTGATTTGTCCCTCCTCTCCTCTCTCTCCCCATAAATTTGTTTTCTATGTATTTTGAGTCTGTTTCTGTTTTGTATATACATTTATTTGTATTATTCTTTAAATTCCATGTATAAGTGATATCATACAGTCTTTGTCTCACTCTGTCTCACTTATTTCACTAAGCATAATATTCTCTAGATCCATCTATGTTGCTACAAATGGCAATATTTCATTCTTTTTTTTTGAATTTTATTTATTTTTTTATACAGCAGGTTCTTATTAGTTATCCATTGTATACATATTCATTCTTTTTTATGGCTGAGTAATAGTCCATTGTATATATACCACATCTTTTTTTTCCCATCATTTTTAATATTATGGGTTTTCTTGGTTTATTTATTTATTAACATCTTTATTGGAGTATAATTGCTTTACAGTGGTGTGTTAGTTTCTGCTGTATAACAAAGTGAATCAGCTATACATATACGTATATCCCCATATCTCCTCCCTCTTGCATCTTGCTCCTACTCTCCCTATCCCACCCCTCTAGGTGGTCACAGAACACCGAGCTGATCTCCCTGTGCTATGCGGCTGCTTCCCACTAGCTATCTGTTTTACATTTGGTAGTGTATGATAAGCATCATGTCCATGCCACTCTCTCACTTCGTCCCAGCTTACCCTTCCCCCTCCCCGTGTCCTCAAGTCCATTCTCTGCATCTGCATCTTTATTCCTGTCCTGCCCCTAGGTTCTTCAGAACCAATTTTTCTTTTTTTAGATTCCATATATATGTGTTAACATACGGTATTTGTTTTTCTCTTTCTGACTTACTTCACTCTGCATGACAGACTCTAGGTCCATCCACCTCACTACAGATAACTCAATTTAGTTTCTTTTTATGGCTGAGTAATATTCCATTGTATATATGTGCCACATTTTCTTTATCCATTCATGTGTCAATAGATACTTAGGTTGCTTCCATGTCCTGGCTATTGTAAATAGAGCTGCAATGAACATTGTGGTACATGACTCTTTTTTTTTTTTTTTTCATGACTCTTTTTTGAATTATGGTTTTCTCAGGGTATATGCTGAGTAGTGGGATTTCTGGGTCGTATGGTAGTTCTATTTTTAGTTTTTTAAGGAACCTCCATACTGTTCTCCATAGTGGCTGTATCAATTTACATTCCCACCAACAGTGCCAGAGGGTTCCCTTTTCTCCACACCCTCTCCAGCATTTATTGTTTGTAGATTTTTTGATGATGGCCATTCTGACTGGTGTGAGGTGATACCTCATTGTAGTTTTGAATTGCATTTCTCTAATGATTAGTGATGTTGAGCATCCTTTCATGTGTTTGTTGGCAATCTGTATATCTTTTTTGGAGAAATGTCTATTTATGTCTTCTGCGCATTTTTGGATTGGGTTGTTTGTTTTTTGATATTGAGCTGCATGAGCTGCTTGTAAATTTTGGAGATTAATCCTTTGTCAGCTGCTTCGTTTGCAAATATTTTCTCCCATTCTGAGGGCTGTCTTTTTGTCTTGTTTATGGTTTCCTTTGCTGTGCAAAAGCTTTGAAGTTTCATTAGGTCCCATTTGTTTATTTTTGTTTTTATTTCCATTTCTCTAGGAGGTGGGTCAAAAAGGATCTTGCTGTGACTTATGTCATAGAATGTTCTGCCTGTGTTTTCCTCTAAGGGTTTTATAGTTTCTGGCCTTACATTTAGGTCTTTAATCCATTTTGAGTTTATTTTTGATACCACATCTTTTTAAGCCAATTGTCTGTTGACAGGCACTTGGGTTGTTTCCATGTCTTTCTTAGCTACTGTAAGTAGTGCTGCTATGAACATTGGGGTGCATGTATCTTTTCAAATTAGAGTTTTCTTTTTTTTCTGGATATGTACCCAGGAGTGGAATTGCTGCATTGTATGGTAGTTCTGTTTTGAGTCTCTAAAGGAAACTTCATACTGTTTGTCATAGTGGCTGCACTAATTTGTATTCTCACCAAGAGTGTACGAGGGTTCCCAAGAACCACTTCTAATGGAACCCTTAAGTCTTCCTGGGAAAAGTGAATCCTAGTCTTCTTTTTATTCCAGCCTTGAGACTTTTATGTCTGTAGTGGGTAGAATAATGACCCCCCCCACCTCCATGCTTGCCACAAGATGTCCAGGTCCCAATCCCTGAAATTTGTGCATATATTACCTTACATGGCAAAAGGGACTTTGCAGATGTGATTTAGTTAAGGCTATTGAGGTGGGAAGAATATCCTGGATTATCTAGGTGGGTCCAATTACTCATAGTTTTTTTTTTTTTTCTTAAGGACTTTTTAAAAAATATATATTTTATTTATTTTATTTTTGGCTGCGTTGGGTCTTTGTTGCAGCCTGCGTTGCAGGCTTTCTTTAGTTGCGGCGAGTGGGGGCTACTCTTTGTTGCGGTGTGCAGGCTTCTCACTGCAGTGGCTTCTCTTGTTGTGGAGCACGGGCTTTAGGTGTGTGGGCTTCCGTAGTTGTGGCTTGCGGGCTCTAGAGCAGAGGCTCAGTAGTTGTGGCGCATGGGCTTACTTGCTGTGCGGCATGTGGGATCTTCCTGGATCAGGGCTCGAACCTGTGTCCCTTGCATTGGCAGGCGGATTCTTAACCACTGCACCACCAGGGAAGCCCTGCTCATGGTTTTTATAAGAAGGAGGCAGAAGTGTGAAAGACAGAAAAGGAATGTGACAATGGATGCAGAGGTCAAGTGATGTGGGGCCATGGCCAAGGAATGCAGGCAGCCTCTAGAAGCTAGAAAAGGCAGATAATTGAATTCTCCCCTACAGCCTCCAGAAAGGACCACAGTCCTCCTAATATTTTGATTTTAGTCCATTGAGACCCATATTGGGTTTCTGACCTCTAGAACTATAAGATAACGTATTCGTATTGCTTTCAGTCACTAAGTTTGTAGTGATTTGTGACAGCAGCCATTGGAAACTAGTACAGCATTGTACTAGAGGTGATTGTTCATGTGTCTGTGAGTCCCTGGATACAAAGGACAAAGGATGAGGCTGGTCCTTCCGTCTGTCTCTAACTCCCAGTACAAGGTCTGCCACAGCGATGATGCTTAGCAAACATGGGTTGAATGAATGAGTGAGTGAGATACTTCCTTCCCCTGGTACCAGCAGACCCACTGTGGATATCAGGCGTTTGAGAGTTCTTGGACTGAAATGAAATGGAATTGATTTCCTTTCATACCCATAAAGCATGGTTCCCTATTCCCCACCCTGCCATGTCCATAAAGATAAGTTACGTTGTCTCAAAGACATCCTCCCTTGGGCTATGAGATCACTTAGCCTTCCTGGCCCCAGCTCACTTCTAGTAACTCTCATGTACATCAACAAGGTTGTTAGGCTCTGAGGCTCATGGAACATCAGGGCTATAGGAGCCTCTACAATTGACTCATCTCATCTCCTCATTTATAGATGGGGTGACTGAGGCTCAGAGAGGGAAGGAGCTGAAGTGGTCAAATTGTGGTCCTGTAGGGCCAGGAGGAGAATCCAGCCCATGCCTCTTTCACCCACCCCTCCTGAGGACCCAGATACTAGTATTGGTACCCCCATTTTACAGATGAAGAAATGGAGGCACAGAGAAGTTAGGTTACTCACCCATGATCAACTAGTGGGTGGTGCTGATTTAAATTGAGTCTAGTTCCAGAGTCTCTCCTCTTCTTCTCTGCAGTATACTGATGGATGGGGAAACTGACATGCAGGCAGTGGTGGCTCGAGAGAAAGCAAGTTACGGCTTAAGTTCAAATCAGAGCCCTCCAAACCCACAAGGTGGGAAGTGCCTGGGCTGAGAGGAGGCCTTGGGAGTTTGCCTTCTTCAATTAGGCTGTTTGCTTCTCTGAGTCCAGGGGATAAATTAACTAATGGTGCTGGTTTTCTGACACTATCGATCGGTCAAGATTAAATATGTTTGTCACAGTCAAGTAAACTAATCACTTTATTGCATTTCAAGTACTAATTTCATCAGATAGATGTAGGGGGGTGACCTGGGGGACGTGCAGAGAGATGAGCATGTACACAGATCAGGGTGGGCAACAGCACAGTCGATGCTGCTGACCTGCCTGAAGGTATTTGGAATACTGGGTTTTCTGAATGCCTGCAGCCATGCTGCTCAGACAAGAAGAATCTGCATTTTCCTCGGCCTCCTCCATCACTGTTCCAGGGCCCTCCTGAAATTTCTCAGGAGAGGCAATTTCTCAAGCATTATTGGAAAATGGTAGATGTTTCCAAATAGCTATCCTAAATCACCCCCTAGCCACTACTCCCAAAGCCACTCTAACATTGCTAGATGCAAATGCTGCCTCTTTGAGCCATTTAGCCATTCCAGGAACTACCAATTCACGGCAAAACCTGAAAATGAACTAATCAATCTTTTGGGTTTGGAAAGGCTTTGCCATTTCCATGTACATAGGACAAGAAGATCCAGGGATTATTAAATCATCCCCTGGCCCTGATGCAATTGAGTAAACCTCCTTCCTCGTGAGACAGGGTGTATATATATACACATATACACACACGTGCATGCAAGTGCACACACGTGCCTGGACACACAAATACACATACACATAAATGCACATGCATACACATACACACCCATATAGCATACACATATACCTGTAATGCACACCCCAGAGATGCATACTCATGCACACACAGGTACACACACTCACAAGGTTCAGAAGTTCTCAAGGGACAAGATGTTTTCTTAACACAAAACACTTGTTTGTCCCCTGAATGTAGAAGCACGAGAGATGACTTGACTGGATGACTGAAGATGAGGCCAATTTCTGTAATTCTGGACACAAGCCCCCCACCGCATCTCTTCTCTTTTTGCCATATTTAATCACATCAAACACAGGCCATCAATTGTAGTCCCTGCAGCCAAAGAAAGTCAGGTATCTCTCTTCCACACTTGGGTTTCTGAGGCTCAGTCCTGTGGTGATGAGATGAGGAGCGGCTGGTTCCCAGCTGACCCCCAGGCGCTGAGAAGTAACCCACCACAGTCTTCATGAGCACGCATTTAAACGGAACAGCCTCAATAAAAAGAGTCCTTTCCAGAGGAAAACACGTGCTTCTGCTCAGAATAGCCTTCTGTAGCTACCCACAGAGCCCCTCAGGCTGTCTGGATGTGTTTAGCCAGAGCCCCCTCACCAGAGGATCGGTTCTTTCTCATATCTATACAGCTTTCAGCAGCATCTCTGGGAGCACGTAGGGCTTTGGAATTTACCATCCTTATTCTATAGATGTGAAAACTGAATCCCAAAGAGGGAAGGAGGCTCGCTAAGGGCATCCAGACAATCAGTAGTGAATTGGAACTGGAGTTTGGGTTTCTGACTCCAAGACTGGCACTTTGTAAATCTCTGGGCAAACTCTGCCCAAGCTTTCAGAGCCTTGTAAAGCTCCCCCTTTATCAGGTCCCTGTTCTGTGTCCATCGCTGGACTTCCTGACTGCTGTTATGCCCTTAAGCAGAAGTCCCCAAACACTCTTCAATATGGGCTGCTCTTTCCAGTGATCTTCAGGCCTGATAATCAAGACAAAGGCTGTCTGTGGGGCTGGGTTGAGTGGGCCAAGACCTGTGTTCTTGCCAGGCAAACTCTATTTTTAGAAGCATATTTTTGTGACTTAGAATCTGTGAGATCTGGGGGCTTTCCTGGGGAGCTTGTTCAAGCTCTTGGAGATACATCTTTCCCTAGGAATCTTACTGGGTTAAACAAGACAGAAAAAAATAAGTGGTGGCTCCCCAGTGGAAACATTGAAAGTCAGAGCAACAAGAAACAGATTTGTTGAACATTCTGAGTCTTTGAGTGTCATTAAAACCTCAGAGCTGTGTGTTGAGTGTGTAACCTTTAGTCTTTTTTCATGCTGTGTAACTCCAGATGTTTTACTCCCTAAAAAGAGTGTTTTTCTACATGATAGAGTACCCAATTTGCAAAAAGTAACCTGGTACCCAGCCCGAGCCAACAAAACATCGGCAATATGCCAACCTCCAACACGTTTGTTAAAAGCCAGACCTAGGAAATGTTGCAGGCATGGGTTTTGAGGCCTGATGGATTTGGAATCAGGAGGCCTGGGCTCTAGCCTCTGCTTTACCTTCAGCTTGTCAAGAGAGTTGCCTGAGGCCCACAGAGCATGAGGCAGAGCGAGTGTTGAACACCCAGCCGTGTTCCCTTTGAACAAAGAATCAAATCCAACAAGATCAACATGCTCATCTGAATACAGGCTGGGAACAGGGAGAAAGCGTGTGTGTAGTAGTCATGTCCAAAATAGCTCCTGGTCAAGGTGTCAGGTAAGGAAGTATTCCCTTTCCATTATCTTCTTCTCTATGTGGATTCCTGGGAGCTACAAGGCTATGAGATGGCCACAGTCCTACAGGGGGGTTCTGGGGGCACAGTGGAGTCCTCTGGCAGACTGGCATTGACGTTTCAGGAGGGGTTCATCAGTGCTGTCTCTTCAGCTCTCATTAGGATCGCCACCAAGTCCTCTTCTCTGGTGTTGGCCTCTGGCCCTCTGTCATGTGTACTATTGACCACTTCCTGAGTCCCTGTCCTTCCTTGGTCCCCAGGATCCCACAGTTTCCAGGTGTCCCCTCTCTGGCAGTTCCCTCTCTGCATCTGCAGTTACCTTTCTCCCAGCCTGTTCCTTGAAGTTTGGTGCTCTCCAGGACCATCTTCTTGTTGCCTATCTATCTATCTATTTATCTATCTATCATCTGTCTACACCCTGAGTCATCGCACCCAACTCCACAGCTTCCATCACCCCCATGTATGTGCCCATGAATCTCCAGAGCTCCAGACTTATCCATTTGCCTGTCTACGTAACTTCTCCATTTGATGCCCCACGGGGATTTTTCTAAAAAAATGAGTCCAGAAACAGGCAGTGTTTGGTATTGACTCAGCCATTCAAGCATTTCAGAACTGAGGTTTTTGTGGTTCTCTTGACCTTTTCCTTATGGTTGCATGAAGACAGCTATAGCGCCAGCCATCCCAAGTGCATTCTACACAGGAACAAAGACATGGAGAATGGCAAAGGGGCTTCCAAGAAAGTCCACCAGCAGCTTCCACTTACATCTCCTTGAATGCTCCAGGATATGTAGGGTGGCAGAGTGTCCTATCTGTATATAGTTTTAGTTGGCATGCTGCCATTCCCATTGTGGGAACAATAAGGAACAAGAAGAGACCTCTCCCAGACCTCTACCCTGATGGAATCAGGCTTCTCCCCACAACCCCTAATCTGCACTCTCATTTCTCTCTGTCCTTCTGATGGATCCTCATCCACAGTCAGAATGATCTTTCTAACATGATCCTCTGGTCAAATCACCTTCACCAGCACCTTCACCAGGGGTCTGCCCCATTCTGGATGTCCCTAGGTAAGACTCACTGGCCTGTAGTGTAAAATTCTTGGCCTGGCATTTAAGATCCTAGAGAATTGTGTTATCTTCAAAAACTGAAAGTTCTGTTTCTTTGCTGCAGTGTTCCTGGTGGATTTCAGACAAGTGCAGCCATCCTTGAGGGAGAAAGTGGCTGATAACAGAGGATTTACAAAAACAAACACATTAGCTGTGGCCTGCCCAGATAATGAATAGAGGAGGTTATCTATCTCAATGATTTATATTGTTACGGTTTCTTCCATAGACCAAAGTGGGACTGTCTTTACATCTCCTGCCCTCCACATTTGATGCAGCAAGGAAATCACATTTTTCATGAACCATGGGAATTACTGAAGGGTAGTGGTTTTATTTGTTAATGATTGAACTTGGCCATTTCTTCTACCAGGGGCTGAGTCCTGCTGTTATGCACAACTTCTCATCCAGAGAGACACCATGGAGAATAAATCAGGAGCAGGACTCAGTGTGACAGCCACAGTCTGGCAGACCCTGGGGTTTGGGGGCTAATGGGGTCTCAAGGCAGGGAGGAACTGCTGCCAGCCAGGCTGGGGAAGAGAGGTAATGTTGAGACATTGAAAAATGAATGGAAAAATTTTGCCACTTCCTAAAACCGATGTCAGTGGGTGAATCATAGATCGTGCAGGGGGGCTTCCCTGGTGGCACAGTGGTTGAGAGTCCACCTGCCGATGCAGGGGACACGGGTTCGTGCCCCGGTCTGGGAGGATCCCACGTGCCGCAGAGCGGCTGGGCCTGTGAGCCATGGCCACTGAGCCTGCGCGTCCTGAGCCTGTGCTCCGCAACGGGAGAGACCACAGCAGTGAGAGGCCCGCATACTGCAAAACAAAAAACAAAATAAAGAACAATAGATCGTGCAGGGACTATGAGAGCTGGCAAGGCCTTCATGATTGGTGAGCTCTGGGCTGTGGCTAGGTTTTATGGGGGTCTATGAACCCATGAAATTGTATGTAATTTTTCAGTGCATATGTGCATTTCCCTGGGGTTACATAGCTTTCATCATAGCTTTCATCAATAGCTTTCATCAGTTCTCAAAGATTAAGAACCACTGGTCTGGTTCACCCCACTCAGCATACAGAGGAGAAAACTATGGAGTCCTTGTAGGAGAAGGGACCAGTTGAGTTCCCCTAGTGAGAAAGGGGCAGAACTGGAGTTAGGAATTAGGAGACCCAGATTCCTGGTCAGATCGTGGCTGTGTGACCTTGGGCTAGTCGCCTCACCTCTCTGAGTGTTTTTCTACACATGCAATTAAAGGGTGTAGAGAGGATTAAATAAAGTGATTAATGGACTTCACCACCTACCTACAAAGTTAGTATGTAATTGATAATAAATATTCTTTGCATCACTGAGTAACTTAGAAAATCATTCTTTTCAGCTATCTTTCATTCATTCAGCAAATATTTATTATCTCTTATATACCAGGATGCTGGATGAACAAAGCAGGCACAGTCTCTGCCCTCAGAGCTGGGAGTTAAGTAGGAGATACAGTTAAGAAAACAGACCGCAGTTATTGCTGTAACAAAGAACTATTACATTCTTGATGTAATTTTCATAATACAGTGTGATGAATATCCTTCCAGGGTCAGCACAGAAATCTGGGGGAGCATGGGGTGGGGGGAATCAAGAAAGGCTTCCCAGAGGAGGCAGCAACTAAGCTGAGCCCTGAAGGAGAAGCAGGAGTTGGCCAGGCAAAGAGAAAGCTGGAACATTGTGCAGAGAACAGCATATGCAAAGGTCCAGAGGCAAAAGAAAGCTTGATGCATTTCTTTAGGGAAGTAAAAATAGATCAGCCTTGCTGTTTTTGGCTGCTGCAGGCAGCCAAGAGAAGCCACACTGAAATCAACCTGCGTACTCAGCACATCTGCATCCTCTTCACCTTTCATCATCTATCTTTGCATTCACTTACTTAATGTTGGCACCTTTATACATAATCACATCCTCCCTGTTGATCCAAATTGTGCAGTCTCCCTCTAGCTAGCCTTGGGAACTCTGTCAAAGCCCCCTCTGTAGAGGTGAGGAAGCTGGATGGGTACCTGACTTGCATCAGGTGATGCTGGAATGAGAACCCAGGCAGGGCAGTCTGGTGAGCTCATGTTATCAGAGGCAGACAATCCTTGTGTGGTTCGTTGGGCTGTCCCAGGCTGGCCGAGCTCCCTGGGTCACTGTCCTTTCAGGGACAGCCTGAGTGATCACACCGGAGATGATCAATTCCTGCCTCTCTCAGCGGACCCTGGGTCTGCAGCCAAGTGCTGCTGTCATCTCTTTATTTTTCTGCTCCACTGTTATTGAAAATCAATAAGCCGTCCAAGCCAAATGAAGTTCAGTGACTGGGACTGAGTCCATAAATCAAATAAAAACTAAATTATATTTAAAAAGGGAAATAGGAATAAGAAGGCTGCTTTGAGGTGGATGTGGGATCCCGAGAATCCGTTATCACAGTGGCAAAGAGATGACTAAGAAACCGGTACTACTGGGCCAGGGCATAGGGTGTTAGGGCTGAAAGTGCCTCAGGGAACAGTTTATCCAGCCCACTCTGTTCCAGATCAGAAGACCTAGGCCCAGAGAGGAGAATTTCCCCTCTGGTTGCACAGTGATAGGCAGAGCTGGCTCCAGACCCAGGGTCCACTGATGTTCGCCCTCTACCAAATGGCATGCAAATCAATGAGAAACAGCAGCTGAATTGAAATGAATTTAAGAGAAAAACAAAGAGAGAGGCTTTAAATTTTTCTGTTGTCAAATCTATCTCTCTTTTCCTTTACAATTTCTGCTTTTAATGTTATGCTTTAAAGACCTAAGCAAAGATGTCTGTTTCCAAACAAGGAGTAGGCAGAATAGTTCCTGGAGCTCATGTGGGGCTAGGAATTCTTTATGTTCCCGCCAACCAGAGTGGAAAGACCTTCTTACACACGAGGCACTGAGTAGGGTCCTCAGAAAGGTATTACCTTAATAGTGAGGCCAAATTAACTCTAGACTAAAGGCTGTGCTGCAAAGCTTGAAAAGATCCAACTGATTTGGGCTCCAGAGCAAAATCCAATGGTATTTAAAGGAATACAACAGGGCTTCCCTGGTGGTGCAGTGGTTGAGAGTCTGCCTGCCAATGCAGGGGACGCGGGTTCGTTCCCCGGTCTGGGAAGATCCCACATGCCGCGGAGCGGCTGGGCCCGTGAGCCATGGCCACTGAGCCTGTGCGTCCGGAGCCTGTGCTCCGCAACGGGAGAGGCCACAACAGTGAGAGGCCCACATACAGCAAAAAAAAAAAAGGAATACAACAAAAGCCAGCAATCAACAGTGTAAAATTGACAACGTCCAGCATCCAATAAAAAGTTTCCAGGCAGGCAAGAAGCAGGAAAATATGGTGTATAACCAGATAGAAAACTAATTATTATAAACAAACCAAGAAATGATAGAGATGGTGGATTTAGCAAAGAACATTAAGGTAGCTATTATGATCCATGTATTTGAGAAAGTAGGGGAAAAGTGACAAAGATGAGGAGAGAAATGGAAGTTTTTAAAGTTTTAGATCCAAATAGAAATTCTAGAAATGAGAAATATAATATCTAAAATGAAAACACACAGGATGTTATTAATACCAGGTTAGACTTTGAAGAAGGAAAGATCAGTGAATTTGAAGCTATAGGTTTAGAAACTATCCAAAATGAAACCTATGCTTACCATATGATCCAGCAGTCACACTCTTAAGCATCTACCCAAGAGAAATGAAAACATACTCACACGACGACTTGAATATTCAGTTTTGTTCATAATAAAGAACTGGAAACAACCCAACTGTCTATAGACTGATGAAGTGATAAACATAATGTGATATATCTATTCATTGGAATGAAATATAATACTCGGCAATAAAAAGAATTAACTATTGCTACCTGCAATAACATGGATAAATTTCAAAAACATGATGCTGATTACATTTATATGGTATTCTAGAAAAGGTAAAGCTACAGTAATAGAAAACAGATCAGTGGTTGCCTAGGGTCAGGAATGAAGGGAGGGAACTGACCTCAAAGAGACATGAGAGAACTTTTGGGGGTGATGGAAATGTTTTCTATCATAATTGTGGAGATGATTACATGACTGAATATGTTTGCCAAAACTTATTATATTGTGGGTGCATGGGGTGGGGGAAGATAGGTATAGTTATCAAAAGGCAACTTGAAGGATCTTCGTGGTGATGGAACTGCTCAGTGTCTTGACTGTGGTGGTGGATACACCAATCTACACGTGGGATAATATTTTATAGAACTAAGAACACATATACAAATGAGTACAAGTAAAATGGGGGAAATCTGTATAAGAACCGTGGATGTTATCAATGTCAATATGACTTATGATATTAACTGTAGTACTACAAAATGTTACCATTGGAGGAAACTGGGGAGAGGCTACATGGGATCTTGCTGTAGTATTTCTTACAATTACACATGAATCTATAATTATGTCAATAAAATTTCAATTAAAAACTCATTGTACATGGATGGACCTGGAGGGAATTATGCTAAGTGAAATAAGTCAGAGAAAGACAAATACTGTATGATATCACTTATACGTGGAATCTAAGAAATACAACAAACTAGTGAGTATAATAAAAAAAGAAGCAGACACACAGATATAGAGAGCAAACTAGTGATTATCAGTGGAGAGGGGGAGGGGCAGTACAGATGTGGTAAAGTGGGAGGTACTAGGCTCAAGCATATATTGTACAACATAGGGAATATAGCCAATATTTGGTAATAAGTATAAATGGAAAGTAACCTTTAAAAATTGTATAAATTTTTTAAAGTTAAAAAAACTCATTGTACAAGTAAAATTGCTAAAGTTTATTATATGCAAATTATTCTTCAATGAAGCCAATTTTTAAAAAGTTCTATATGGCCCTCTAAAACAAAGCTATATTTCTGTTTATAACCTGCTCTTTCATGAGAGCTTCAATGGGACTTTTGCTCCACTTGTATGAATAATTATAAATTAGGAGTTTTGTATGTTTTTTCTTAACATGTGGCAAGAATGATGATTTGTCCATCCCTAAAATAATAAAGATATTGTCTTAAATGAAAGTCCTAAACTACCCCAGGAAAATATAAATATCCACCCATATTTTCTTGTCACTTCATGTTTTCCATTTAGACCTTGTCTACAAATGAAATTTTTTTGGTCTATGCTATTAAAAAAATAGGGTTTTTTTCCGAAATGGTTAGCTAATAATACTGACACCACTTATAATGTAATCCATTTCCCCCAAGTCCCAACATACATGTTTAAAAAGTTACCTTTATCATATACTAAATTTGCATATAAATTTGTATCTATATATGGACTCTACTCTGTTCCATTGAGCTGAATGTACCAAATTTTTTTTTACAAGTATCTCCATGTTTTCTTTATTGCAACTTTATAATAAGTTTTCATACCTGGTAATATTAGTCTCCTCATTTACTATTCATTTTCAAAATGTTCGTGGCTATCCTTGCACATTTGTGAACTTCAAAATCATTTTGCCAAGTTCTCAAATATTCTGCTGGATTTCAACTGGTATTTTATTAAATTTACAAATTTGGGGAAAATGGGTATCTTCATATTACTAAATCTTTCTACCCAGGAATACGATATGTCCAAGACCATCACATTGCACAACTCCAGGGGGCTCCATTACATTAGAGTCATGAAGTGTTCAGCCTGCGTGGCAATAGACAAGGGCTGAAGATACATCTTTTCATTTATTCAGGTTGTCTTTATATCTCTCAGTAAAGCATTACATCTTTTGTTATATAAATCCTGTACATTTCTTGTTATAATAATTTCTGGGTCATTCATATTTTTGCTACTATTGTGAATGTGCTCTTTTTATCCTTTGGATTTTCTGCCTTGTTTATTGCTAGTGTATTGAGAATGACTTTTTTTTTTTTTTTTTGCGGGGGGTAACTGACCACTTTCCTGAATACTCTCATTCATTCTAGCATAGGTTTTTAGTTGATGCCTTTGGATTTTCAAGCTAGAAAATTATATCATCTGCAAATAACATCTTTGATTCCTTCTTTGTGCTATTCATACTCTTTGTTTAAGAATCAATCAGCTGTCCTCTGTTAAATGAGGGTGGTAATCGCAGGCATTCACGTCTTGTTCCTGCCCACAATGGGGCATTTCACTTTGGGTGTGATGTTGTCTCTGGGTAGGAGATAGATATTCATTTCAGTTAAGGAAATATCTTTCTATTACAAATTTACTACAAGTATTTAAAATTTGGAATAGAGTTTGAATTATGTTCTTTTGTTCATTTTCAAGATAATCATGTGATATTTCTCATTTGACCTGTTAGTGTAATGGATTATATCAACAGACTTATATCAAACCATTCTTGCCTTTTTGAAATAAAGCTTCTTCAGCTTGGCATATTATCATTTTAATATACTTCTGTTTTATTTGCTATTGCTTTATTTGGGATTTAAAAAATCTTCAGGCAAGCATGCTCTGTTGTGACATTTCTGTTGAGCTGGGAATCAGTGATATGTTGGGTTTATAGAAGGAGCTGGGAAGATTTCCATATTTTTCTTTGGTCTGGAACTGTTTAAATAGCATGGGAATTATTTGTTTCTTGAAGGTTTAGAGAAATTTGCTCATAAAACAGTGTGAGCTCTTAGCCTTATTTGGTAGTGGTTCTTCAATAATTGTGTTGTTTTCTTCCATAGTTCCTCATTTTCTTTCTTTAGTTAATTTTGCCAGTTTATATTTTCTCACAAGATTATCAATTTCCCCAAGTTTTAAAGACATCTAGCATAGAGATATATTAAATACATAGCATCCTCTTGTAACTATAAAATCTCACCAGTATCTTTAGTTTTGTCAACCCTCATGTTGTGATGCTGTATTTTCTGTTTTCCCCTTTTTATCTTTATTACTTTTTCCTTCAGTATGTATAATTTATTGGACTTTTTGAAGAAACTATTCTTGGTTTTATCAGTCTACTAGGTTTTTGTTTTTATTTTGTTGTTGTTGTTTTTTCTAACTTCTTGAGTTAAATACTTAGGTGACTAATTTTTATTGTTTCTTTAAAAAATGTACTATGAAATTTTCTCTGAGGACAACATCGACTCTAAGCTTTAATATATAATATTTTCATTTTTCTTATTTCCTTGTATGGAATATATTTTCATTTCCATATTATTTCCTATTTATTGCTAAAATAAATCCTTTGTAATAGGGGCTCCCTCTCAGTTTGGCTGAAGCCTAAAAGCCTGGGAATAAAACCCCCACATGCTGAAGTGAGAAGCTAGACCATCTCTACAGCTCTCGCAAAGGAAGCATCTGGAAACCAAGTTTGGCCACCTTAGCCCAACATCCACCTCAACCGTTTAAAAGGGTTGAGTGTGAAGAGTCTGGGAGAGGACATTTCTCTGAGAAAGTTCTTGGAAGTATTTACCCTTTCCTCACCTGGGGGAGCCTAGGAACAGTTCCCCTCATCTCCATATATGTCCCCTAGAGCCTGGGGCAGTGGACTGGGAATGACTGGCTCCTGGAAGATGCAAAGCCCTGAGGCCGAGGCTGCCCACCTGAGGGAGCCGAAAGAAAAAGGACTGCACAGAGAACGAGTGCATTTCTGCCAACAGAAAGGGGCAAGGATGCACACGTTTTCTCATGGACCTGCTCTGGGTTACAAGGGGGAGACTTGACCTGGGGCCATCTTAATAGGGACTTTGCCCCAAAAGTCCCCTTAGAGGGTCGACAGACCCAACAAAGAAAGCGTGGGGAAATGGACCGCTGGATAGCCCAGGGCTCAGGGTTGAAGTCAGTTGGAGATGTAAGCTACCAGCCAGAGACAGGCTTTATCCTGTCCTGGAGATTGTAATGGCAGGGTCCCAGCTGGGGAGATCTCTGTGAAACCCAACAAGTGCCACCAGGCCCAGAGAACACCGACACTGACCCACATAACAGCAGCCACATCAGGCTGTGCAACCTCCCCTGGCACCTGCTGCCTCTGGGCCTCACCTGAGGGGACAGGAGCCACAGGCCGGGAAGCTGGGGGGAGCAGAGTAAGGAGGGGAAGTGTGACCGAGGTACCAATGCCACCTCCCCCACTACAGGCTTCCCAGCTCCGACTGAGCAAGGGAGGGGAGGAGCTTTAACTGAAATAAGGGGCACATTTTAATTACTGAAAAAGACAGAGCAATTTTTGTGACTAAAGGTGGAGGCTTTTGGTTTGTTTTATCCAAGGTTGACTGGAAATGTGGGACACACGTCCTGAGGTTTCATCCAAGGTTTGGAGAAGAAGTAAACAACATAGAACCAATCTGAAAAGATAGCAGGGAGAAAAAATAAACTTCTACTTATATATTATTGAATTTGGCCTGTTCAACCAAACAGCTATGGTTTATTAGATTATGATAAGAGAAGATAGCCCGTACAATTCCAACTTTCCAGAAATTTGGAGGCTTTCTTCATGGCCTAATATACCCCAGTGTGGTAGACATTTTTCTTTGGTTGCTCAGTGTCTGAATCCCCTTTCTATGTTTGGCATTGAGTGTGCCTAACACCTGCTTTCCCAGCCTCTCTCTGTTCAGCCAAGTTGTTCAGCTGCGTTGGACAGGGTTTGTTGAGGTAAAGAAGTAGGAGCCTTGAAAGTCCACTTCTGGACATGAATGGAGGCAGCACTGAGTTTCCAGGGCCAGCAGGGCCGGCAGCAGCCGCCAATGGCACAAATAGCACATCTGGGCTTCAATCGTGGTGACCATGGGGCCTCACCCAGGCTGGTATGTGGCTGAATTCCTGGCTGCTGCTTGGTCTTCCTTTTCCTTGTCAGTTTTTGAAAGATGATTGCAATTCTCCCTGACAATGTCAGTGGGGGGAGACAGACAATAAACATGATAAATAAATAAATTACATAGTACAGTTGAAAGTGAGAAATGCTGTAAAGAGAAATAAGGCAGAGTAAGGAAAGTGGGGAGCTGAGGTCCGGTGGTCAGGGCCCCACTGAGATGGTGATGTTGAGCAAAGACTTGAAGGAAGTGAGGGAGTGTGCCATGTGGATATCTGGGGCCCTGCAGGGGTAAAGGTCCTGAGATGAGAGTGCCTGGAGGGTTCACAGTACAGCAGTAATGCCTGTGTTAGAGTGGAGTGAGGGGGTGAAGTAGAGGTATAATTAAAGAGGTAACAGAGCCAGTTGCAGTGACCTCAAAAGTGATTATAAAGACCTTCACTTTTACTTTGAGTGAAATGACAAGCATGGATGGTCTTGAGCAAAAAAGTACCATGATCTGATTTATGCTTTAAGAGGATCATTGGGTGTCTGTGGATAACAGGCTGTAGGAAGACTAGGGTAGAGGGAGGGAGACTAGATCATAGGCTGTGGCGATGTTCTAAGCAAGAAAAGATGGTAGCTTGGACTAGGGTGGTAGTAATGAAGGTAATGAGAAGAAATTAGATCTGGGATCCATGTGGAAAGGAGAGCCAACAGGATTTGCTACAAGGAGTCTGGGTTGAGTCCAAGGTCTCTGGCCTGAGTCATTGGAAGATGGAGTTGCCATTTACTGAGAGAGGGAGGGCTGTGTGTAGCACACTTTGGGGGATGACTGGGACATCAGTATTGGACATTAGACATTTGAGACAACTCTTAGATATCCAAGTTCAGATGTTGAGTTGGCTTTTGGAAATCCAAGCCTGGGGGTTGGGAGAAACTTTGGGTGTGGATTTAAATTTGGCAATTGTTAGCAACTAGATGCTATTAAATCTGTGAGACCGGGAAGATCATCTCAGTGTGGATAGTGAAGAGAAAATGTCCAAGGACCGGGCCCTGGGCCACATCAGTGGTAACAAATGGGGGGAGAAGAAGAACCAGAAAAGAAGACTGAGAGGGAAGCATCCAGCAGGGGGACACCTGGAGAGTGTGGTTTCCAGGAAGCCAGATGAAGAAAGTCTTTCCAAGAAGAGGGACCAGTCAACTGTGTCAAGTTTTTTGTTTTGTTTTGTTTTGTTTTTTTATTGGAGTATAGTTGATTTACAATGTTGTGTTAGATTCAGGTGTACAGCAAAGTGATTCAGTTATACATATACATATAACCATTCTTTTTCAGATTCTTTTCCCATGTAGGTTATTATAGAATATTGAGTAGAGTTCCCTGTGCTATGCAGTAGGTCCTTGTTGGTTATCTGTTTTATATACAGTACTGTGTATATGTCAATCCCAAACTCCTAATTTACCCCTCCCTTCCATCTTCCCCTTTGGTAACCATAAGTTTGCCAATAAGTTTACCAATCCATGACAGTCATTATTTTTTTGATACTCAAATTGTCCCATCTTCGGCTAGTGGAAGCCTCTTCAAGTTGGCTTCGTGAGTTCTTTTGCCCTGACCCTTGTAGTCTTTATTTTTATTCTTTTTTTTTCAATTTTTACTTTATATTGGAGTATAGTTGATTTACAATGTTGTGTTAGTTTTAGGTGTACAGCAAAGTGATTCAGTTGCACATGTACACGTTATCTATTCTTTTTAAAATTCTTTTCCTATTTAGGTTATTACAGAATATTGACAGAGTTCCCTGTGCTATACAGTAGGTCCTTGTTGGTTATCTATGTTAAATATAGCACTGTGTACATGTCAATCCCAAACTCCTAATCTATCCCTCCCTTCGTGTCAAGTACTTCTGATAAGTCGTGGAAGATGACAGAGAATTTACCACTAGCCTTTGAGGTGTGAAGGTTATTGATGAGGTTATACCCTCCCAATACTTGATATTGTCAGGTTTTTCCCCATAATCTGGTGAGTGTGAATGGTATCTCATTGTTGCTTTAATATCCCCTGAGATTTACAAGGCTGTTTTCTTTGAGATTCTGGGCACAAATTAAGCAGGAAGATGGTGTTTGTTGGGTGGGCACTGAAGTTGTGGCCACCCCAAAAAGCAGCCCTCACTGTACTTGTGTGACTATAGGTTTTTCAAGGGTCAGATGGTGGCGGAGGTTTGAAGGGGCTTCCTGTCTATTTTAAGTAATTCTGCATTTCCTGAGATGAGCCTGAGAAGGTTTTCTCCATCTGCTATACATGTCTTATCATTAGTTGAGTGTTCTCTCAGATTTGGGAAGTAAGTTTTCTGTCCACCTTGTCATACCTGGTATTGTGAGGAATGCTCTGTTTTCATCATTGTATTAGTGACAATATAGGGGTGGGGTAGGGAGGGGGAGTACCACCCAAGTGCCATTTTTAACCAGAATTCTTACTTAGAAATATTTAAATTTTTAAAAAGTCCAAACCACTCCTCTCCAAATTACTTAGAGTTTTAAATATCCATCTCATAGACACACCCTGCTGGCTTAACTCGTGAAAGATTTTCAACTTTCCTGAGTATGATGGTTAATTTTGTACATCAACTTGACTGGGCCATGGAGTGACCAGACATTTGGTCAAACATTATTCTGAGTGTTTCTGAGAGGGTGTGTTTCGATGAGGTTAACATTTGAATCACTAGACTGAATCAAGCAGGTTGCCCTTTCTAACATGGTGGACCTCATCCATTCAGTTGAAGGCCTGAATGATAAAAAGGCTGACCCTCCCCTGAGTAAGAGAGACTTGTGCCAGAGGGCCTTCGAACTGGTTCTATAGCAGTGTGCTGGCCTTGGGATTCAAACTGGGACATCCGGCTCTGCAGATTTTGGGCTTGGCTTGGAGAGCCTGCTTCTTGGAGAACCCTGACTAATATGATGAGGAAACAGAAGAGGCCCAGGAACTTTGCCAATGCAGGCACTGCCAAGTGGCCTGGTACCACAGGCCTCCTTCACCCACCCTGCACAGGTGGGGTATATACCTTGGCCTCTCAGGGCCTCCTTCTTGCTGTGTCATCTGTGAGAAGTTGGACTGGATGATCCCTGAGGCTTTTTCAGCTCTAATCTTCTGGGTGCCCTGAGATGCTGGGCTACTGAGAAGTGAACAGAGCCAAGCCTCCACACCATTTTCCACCTCCCTAATCAGTAATGGGCAATGTCTACTCTGTTTCCACCTCCAAAAAAGGGTAAGAGTGGATGTTGGCAAGGATAGGCAGGAGAAGGCATTCTGAGCAGAGGGCACAGCACAAGCAAAAGCACGAAGAGGGATGTTACTCCTAGTATTCAGGGAAGGCAAGGTGGGTTGGGCGATAGGATCACTAGGTGTGTAGAGGGAGGGATCTTAAGGCATCTGCAGGCCTTTGTGGTTTCTGAATCCCCTTAACACCCTCAGAACCACGCTGTGACATCAACATTTCAATGCTTATTTTACAGAAAAGGAAACTGAGGTTCAGAGGGCAGTAGCTACTTCTCTAGGGTCAGACACCTGGAAATTAGCAAGGCTGAGATTTGATCCCAAATCTATCTGAGCTCATCCCAGTCACCACAGAGCTTTAGAGGCTATATGACCCAGCATATCTAGTCAACTATTTTGCATTATCCTAATGACAAATGAGGGTGTGATTCATTGGACCAGCCATACAGCCGTTCTGATTCCACTGTCAAAGTTGGGGGAAAACAAGTCCATCATTTCTTGATCCGAGGTGTTTTTATTTTGATTCCTCCTCCCACCCACACCCTGCAGAGCCTGAGGAGGAGACATATTTTGATTCTAACAGCCTGTGAACATCAGCATACAAGGTGGAGGAGAGATTATAACTTTATTCTCACTTGGGGGCAACTGGTTTTTCTGGAAACATTTGAACATCCCATAAAGCTCATTTCTTTTGCAAATGAGTCAGATAACACAGAACACTTCAAAGTGAGATTCCGTTGGGCTTTCCATCTGGCTGGCCTCTGGGGGAATGCACCTTGCTGCCTTTGTTAACCAGGTCCTGGGAGCTAGGATGCTGAAATACAAATAACTGTGCATTCGTGGGGAACAAAGCCAAGATATGATCTCAACTGCATTTCGTTTTCTCGCTCCAAGCAGTTGTGCTCCGTCGTGCCCTGCACCTAGGAAGGCCGGCGTGGCGGAGTCCCGGCTTATTCACCCTGTCTTGAATTTCCATGTGCTCTTTGGATAGCAGTGTCTTTGTGGGCCTCAATTCCCTGTGTGTGCACTCCCAGAGCCTCCACATCCCCAGAGCCGTGCCCTGGAGAGTCCCACCGGGTGGCTCGCTCAACTTCCACCCAGCCCTTCTAGTTGGAGGGTCTGGGCACCTTACGACTACATTCCCCCAGACCCTCTTGTAGTAAGAGTTGTGGATGTGAAGTAGGTGCCATCCGTTAGGTGCACCCGTGTGAGTTTTGGAAGTCAGAGTGAGGAAGCTCCATTTCCCTGCCCCTGCTTGCTGCTCCTCCAGCCGGCGGCAGTGAGGTCAGGGAAACCCATGGTCTCCCTGCAGCTGCGCACCCTGTCTGTTCTCCAGTTCTTTAGTACACAGGGCCTCCCACGGTGGTGGTGGCAGCAGTGGCACCTTGACTTTTCTATTTAAGCAGAGCCAGGTAGTGTATAGTAACCCCGGGGATCAGGTCTGTGTCATCCTGACGATTCTTCCTGGAGGCCAGCCTGGAGCCCACTTCTATAACCCTCCCAGTGACTGCATCAGGTCCCCCTGCTCTGATCCAATCCCTTCCCGCCTAGGATGCCTAGAGTGGTTTGTGTTCTCCTTGCTGAACGTGCTTCACGCACCTCTAGCCTGCCTTTGATAAGAAATTCGGTCTCCTGCTGAATATTTCTCAAGATTTTTGTCTGCAGGGTGGGGGATTTACATATCCTTGCCTTTACCTGCCACCTCTGGTTTCAAACTTCCATAATACCTTCCACTTGGCCCCCTCTGGTTATCTCTTAACTATATACATTAGTCAGGGTTCTCTGGAGAAACAGAACCAGTAGGATATGTACATATACGTGTGGTGATGGCCAGGGGGTGGGGGGCCTGTAGAGAGAGAGAGGTTTATCTTAAGGAATTGGCTCACACAGTTGTGCGTGCTAGCAAGTCCATAATCTGCAAAGGTAGGCCGGCAGGCTGAAGATCCAGAGATGAATTCTAGTTTAAGTCAGGAGGTAGTCTGATGGCAGAATTCCCTCTCCTCTCAGGGGAGGTGCATCTTTAGTCTTCAGCTGATTAGATGAGGCCCACCCATACCATGGAGGATAATCTCCTTCAAGTCTATTGATTTAAATATTAACCTCCTCTAAATAGTACCTACACAGCAACGTGTTTGATCTAATTACTGTGACTCACCCAAGTTGACATAAAGTTAACCATCACACCATGTATCCATCTCACTCTTTGGACAGCTCCAGTCCCCAGTACCCCATCTTGCTCATTCCCCAAAGCACCAGTAGCACAAAAGCTGAGGAGACATCATAGAACAAGAAACAACTTAAAATTGCCTGCCAGATGTTACTGGTGCTGAAGTTCATTGATTATTCCTGCCACAGGGAGGCCCTTTCCAGCCATCTCTCTCCTTTGCATCTATCCATTGCCTTGTCGATGAGATGCACATCTCCTTCCTGAGTCCTTCCCTCCTCTCCACACTCTCAGTACATTGGAAATTCCCACTGCTTTCTTATGTGGAGAAATTTTTTCCCTTAGTCTCAAATTTTTCATTCCAAATTATGCCCTTGGCTTTACCTGTCACAAGTGGAAAGCTTAGTAACAAGTCCCCTGAACAAGCAGAAGCTACTTTGGAAGACACTTAGTAATTAGTAACACTCTCACCCAGCTTTGGCATGGCCCTTCCTTGGCTGAACGCATCCCCACCACGGCTCACCATGTCCAGAGGCACAAGTCCTTGTTGTGTGGGGTTTCTGTGATCTGCTCCACCAACCTGTGGGTTCCTAATGAGTCACACCTCTCCTTTGTGCTGCCACCACCCCAACTCCTGCCACAGAATAGATGGTGTGGTCAGGCACCCACCAGGACCCTGGGGCTTTTCAGAAGAACCTTACCTGGGACCTTGTTGATCTCCAGGCTCCAGAACCTTGGATGTCAGAGATCAGCTTCAAGATGAGGAATCATACCCACCCGAAGCCGCCTCCACGTGGCCTCCTGGGTTCCCACGGCTGGTTCTGGTTCTAACACCCTCCTGTTTTCCTCCTCCCATCAGCATTGTGTGAGAGTCCCCAGCTCCTGTGAGCAGGCTGAGCCTTTCTGGGGGATACAGCAGCCCCCATTCTGGGCAGCCCGCCCAGGAGTCTCTGCTCAACCCCCCTCAGGACTGCCCCCTGGCAGCTCCTCTCTAGCTCCTGTTTGCCAAAGTTCCTTCCTCCTTTGTGGTGCTGGGCGGGGATCTGGGCAGCTTGCCACCTCTGGTGGGAGTGAGGGAGTAGCCATGTTGTCTGTGGGATATGGCTCCAGGAGAGGCCCCACATGGGGCTGAGGATGAGTTGTTCGGTCAGAGGGTGGAGCCCTGGGGGGAGCTGGGCAGAGGGATCCTCTGTCCACTTCTCTGGATGCCCAGAGTCTTGCACTCACTCTATTCCTTCTTGCAGCTTGGCATTCTAGTCTTAGCAGCTACCGTGGCAGCGCATTGACTTACAGTCGGGTTGACTCACTAACACTGTTGGCAGATATGCACAGGGCAATGTGACCTCACCCACTCCTGCTGTACCTTACTCAGCACCCTCAATACAGGCAGCCTGAGAGGAGGAAGAGCCCTGCTTCTTGCCCCTGGCGCCCTGAGGGGTTTCTCTGGGCATCCTCTCCCTACTGCCCATGCCCCACCAGTCTTGGGGTCCTCAGGGACAGCTCCGATCTGGTGTCTGACCCTCTCAGCCTCAGGTCATAAGAGCCACAGATGTTGTTGAGTACTCTCAGAGACAGAGTGGACAGTAAGAAGAGGTCTGGCCTTCTGGTGCTTTCTCCTTGAGAGGCAGAGTGCTGGGGTTAAAGGGCACAGATCAAGAAGAGTCAGACAGACCTGGGTTCAAATTCTGGCTAGACTTGGAATACGTGTGGTTGCATCCTCTGGACCTCAGTTGCCTAATCTCAAAGTAGGTAGCCAGCTCCTCGCTGGCAGGGCGGCTTGTGGCTATGATGAGAGGGGCTTTAAGGAGCATTCCATTGTGCGTGTCCACACCCTGGGCCCACAGGAGGGCTGGCGATGGAGCATGGAGCACACGACACTGGGATATAATGAGACAAAATGTGTGAAAGCCCTCGGCATAGAGTAAGTAGTCATATTGAACGGGCAGAGGCTGAGGCAGAGAGAGACCCACACCAGGCAGCCAGGTCCCCCACCTCCCAGGCCAGAGCTTGCTACTCTGCCTGGCCCTGCACGGTTTGCCAACCAGTGGCCTACAGAGATCACATGAAATGTGCCTTTGATCCAAGACATGTGGCATCCCCACCCACCCACAGAGAAGTGTCTGCTTGGTCTGTTTCTTGGCCCAAGGAATTTCCTTATCATTTAGCTCCTCCTGAAGGGCCACAATTCTAGGCCTCTGTGGATAACAACACACTCCCCCTGCTTCATGGTCTCTGTGCTCTTGCCAGCCCTGGGCTGCTTGAGGCTTGAAGAGGGAGCCCCAGGAGGCCGCATGGTGGGACAGGGAGAGGAGCAGACCAGGCTAGACTCTGGGCTGCCACCCTCACCTTCCCTCCCACTTGCTGTGGGACCCGAGGCAAGTAGCTGCTCATGCCTCAGTTTCCCCTCTGCCACCCGAGAGGTTTCAGATCTCAAACACCAGACTCTGAAGTATTTGGTCCCCTCGCCTCCTGGGCACTAATAAAGAGAACACCCACCTGAGTCCTCAGGAGTCCTGCTTATACTTACCTACCAAGCTGACCGAAATGGTAGTCTTGTGAGAGCTCCTCTTAGCGTGGCCTGCACTTCACTGTCATGGTCCCACTTAACATGCTTGGTCTAAACCATCTTACAAAAACCTAACCCACAGGACAGGGGAGATGTAGTTGAGCAGAAGCCCATGTGAAAAGCCTGAGGGATGTGACCCCCAGCCTGGGGTTGTCGATGCAGTGAGAGGGGGTGGCACCCACGACCATTCCCAAGGCTGTGGTCCGTAAATCCTGGCTCCTCAGCCATCAATGTGAACATTCACGTGCTCATGCAGAAGCATCCTGTCCTTTTCCAGCTGTGCTACAGCATGAATTCAGGACTTCTGGCTATCATTCCCACCCTTTGCTTCAGAGACACTGCTAAGCTATTTTGTAATTAGAATGATAAAAAAGACCTGCAGATATGCTTTAATATAACCCACAAAAGGAGCATGTGCATTTCTTGAGTCTCCAGCACTAAAACAAACAACTCTTCCCCAGCTGCTTAGATCCAACCACTTCACTTTCCAACAGCTGTCTTGACATATGAGGAAATGCCGAGAGGTCAAAGATGAGCTGAATGATTTCCAGGCGCAAAAGAACAAAAAGGATCCAAAATGTGGAGAGGATAATCGGAGGTCCCAGCAGCTGGCTGAGCTATCTGGCTCTGAAGCTTTAGGGGAACTGTGAGGAATGGGGATATGTGTCCTGTAAAGCCTGGGCCCTGAAACTTTCTCCGGCCCTGACATGATCTTTTGTTTTTTCACCATCAGCGTGCCAGAGGTGGGTCCACAGATTGTGGAAGTGGGAAGTGAGTTTAGACTCATGGGTCCAATTCCTTCATTTTGGCAACTGAAGCTCAGAGAAGGAAGAGCCTTGGTTTTAAATGTTAGGACCCAAAGGCTTCCTGACTTTAGACCATCCTCATATCAAAAGCCCTCTAGGACATGCTCCTTGTCCTAGATTTCTCTCATTGCTAGTAAATTTGTGGTCCTCCTTAAAAGAGAAAGCTTCTCTCCATTGCTGGGCCCAGGGAAATTGAAAAATAGTGCAATGACCCTCTGCCAACACCCAGCACTTCTCTCTCTATAGCAACTAGTTCTAGCTTTTGATGGAGGAGCTAAGACCCAGAGAGATGATATCATTTGCCCTAATGGTATACTGAGTATGATGACCCATTGAAGGGCTGTTTCTGACAACCTATTCCTTCCTTCCCTCCCCCTTCTTCTCCTCCTTCCTTCCTCCCTCCCCTCCTTCCATCCTTCCTTTTTTCTCTTTCCTTCTTTCTTCCTCTCTGAGAAAAAAATTGTTTAACACATTTCAAGAATATTCATGATCAAGAATTGCCCAAGACATCTGGACCTTTAAGAAAGTTATTACAATTGCAATAAGTAGAATGTATTTTAAAATATTTAAAATGAGGTTTCATTTTGTTAAGATCAGTAACTCATTAATAGCTTTTCAGATCATTTCTATATTATACTTTTAACCAAGTTTAATTTCTAAGTTTAGTAGTAGTATTTCCACATGGTTCTCCATAATTACATACATTTGATGCTTTCTAAAGCCTTAGGAGAGGAATTCCCTGGCGGTCCAGTGGTTAGGACTCCGCGCTTCCTCTGCAGGGGGCACGGGGTCAATCCCTGGTCGAAGAAGTAAGATCCTGCATGCTGCGCGGAGCAGACAAAAATAAATAAATAAATAAATATATATAAAGCCTTAGTATAATAGATATCACTGAAAATATTGGTCCCTTTTTGTTTTCTGAGTGTAGCCCATACTCAGCAAACATTTCGCAAACACTGATTGCACCCGACCTTGTACAGGTGTGCATGTGTGGAGGTGAATAAGGTTCAGCCACCACCTCTGGGAGGTTCACAAGCTTAAACGGTACATGCGCACGTGAATAATGGGAGGCAGCAGGTATCCCAGGTGCTGTAAAGAGGGTGAGGGTGACTCTTGCACTGTTGGTGGGAATGTAAATTGATACAGCCACTATGGAGAACAGTATGGAGGTTCCTTAAAAAATTAAAAATAGAACTACCCACTACTGGGCATATACCCTGAGAAAACCATAATTCAAAAAGAGTCATGTACCACAATGTTCATTGCAGCTCTATTTACAATAGCCAGGACATGGAAGCAACCTAAGTGTCCATCAACAGATGAATGGACAAAGAAGATGTGGCACATATATACAATGGAATATTACTCATCCATAAAAAGAAAAGAAATTGAGTTATTTGTAGTGAGGTGGATGGACCTAGAGTCTGTCATACAGAGTGAAGTAAGTCAGAAAGAGAAAAAGAAATACCGTATGCTAACACATATATATGGAATCTAAGAAAAAAAAAAAAAGGTCATGAAGAACCTAGGGGCAAGATGGGAATAAAGACACAGACCTACTAGAGAATGGACTTGAGGATATGGGGAGGGGGAAGGGTAAGCTGTGACAAAGTGAGAGAGTGGCACTGACATATATACACTACCAGACGTAAAATAGATAGCTAGTGGGAAGCAGCCGCATAGCACAGGGAGATCAGCTTGGTGCTTTGTGACCACCTAGAGGGGTGGGATAGGGAGGGTGGGAGGGAGGGAGACGCAAGAGGGAAGAGATATGGGAACATATGTATATGTATAACTGATTCACTTTGTTATAAAGCAGAAACTAACACACCATTGTAAAGCAATTATACTCCAATAAAGATGTTAAAAAAAAAAACAAAAAAACGGGTGAGGGTGAGGGAGTGCACAGGCAGGTGAATTCCACTGTCAAGGAGCAGGAGTGAAGCAGGGAGGAGGGGCACCGAGAGCCACACGGAGCTTGGCCTGAATCTTGAAACAAGCAGGAGTTGGAAAGGGTAGCTCAGGCAGCAGGAACACAAGGGAAGACTCAGTGTTGCTGAGGAACATCGTTGTATGTCTGGCATGTGGCTCCCTCCTGGGACTGGAGCATGAGGCGCAGGGACAGGGAAGGGGATGAGGGTACCGAGACACTGATATCACACAGCTGAGCTGATAGTTCCACAACTTGGACTCACCAGCCATTCTGCCTCTTTAGCAAATCCCAAAGTACTGATCAACCTGCACCTCTCTCCCCTGTGATCTGCACCCACAGGGCCCCCCAAAGAGCAGACCATTAGAGCGGGTCAGTACTAAACCCTCACCGGACCTGGCAGATCCAGTGCCAACCCCCATGCTCCCAGCCAATGAGCACAGCCCTCACAGAGCCTGACTCCTCTCTGGGCTTCAGTGACTGCGTTTAACAGCTCAGGATGGGCTAGCCTCTCTCCAGAACTTCTCAGCAACAGGATTCAAAAGGCAAAGCAATTGTTGTAACGCAGAAAATAACACAGCATTGTAAAGCAATCGTACTCCGATAAGGATGTTAAAAAAACAATACAAAGCTGAAAATCAAAAAGAGAAATTAGAGTAGTATCACCAGAAAAAAGAAAAAAGAAAGAAAAATCCAATTTATAAAAAAAAAAAGGCAAAGCAAAACAAAAACTTTACGCTCTGTAGGCCGAGCAGGTGGCCAGTTTGCCAGCCACCTGCCGCCCGACCTGGCATCAGTGGTTTGTCCTGCACGGGCGCCTGGCACCGGTTAGGAGAAGGGTTTGGGAAGAGGTTCTGGCAGACTGGTGTGCCTGGCCTCCCACACGTGCCAGTGGGAAACCAACAGAGGCGGTGACCGGGGTGGGCAGCCTGGGAGCAGAGCAGGGGGCCCTGGCACAGCAGGACTGGCGCTGTTCTGGGGGCTGTCAGGCTGCTGGAGCTAAATCAGGGAACCTAGGCAGGAGCGTGCTCAGGAGTGCGGTGCTGGGTCAGGCAGTCTCCCCAGAGGCCTGGGACTGCGTCTGCAGACTGGACATGGGGCATCTGGGGCCATAGCCAACCTCCAGGTCAAGTGCAGGCCCTGCAGTGTGGAGGGGAGTCTGGCCCAACACAAACGAGGGCAGGGGATGAGGGACAGAAAGTTCACCCACCTGAGGATAAGGGGGTGGGGGTGGAGGAGACAAGCCCAGAATAAGGGAGGGGTCCAACCTCACACCTGTCACTGGCTCCCTGAGTGACCCTGGGCATGTTCCCCGTCCTCTCTGGGCCTCAGTTTCCTTAGCAACATGATGGGGTAACTGTTACCTGTTCCACCTTACCCATAGGAGTCTTGTGAGAAGATAGAATCACAAGCCAGGTAACAGATATGAAAGGACTTATAAACAGTGAAGGCTGGGCTGAGCCCCTCCACCCTTGGCCTCACTGAATCCTAGCTAGTGACCACTCTGCCATCTCTGTGACAGGATTTAGTGGTGGGGAGGGAAGGGTGTGGCAGTGGTGGCCTATTTTGAAGCTGCATTTCTATACCACTTACAAGGAAAAACTGGGAAAGTGTTTTAAACTGGGCAGTGAAGACTGGATGTCCTTCTAGTAACTTCTAGATACTCTTTCTTTCAGGCTCTCTGCTCTTTCATTGTTTTTGAGCTATCTTACAACTTTATAAATTATAGAAAACTGATAGTAACACATGATTCCCATCCATAGAGATGCAAGTGAATTTTGTCCACTGGCATTGCAATGATGATTGCTCTATGGGTAATGACTACTTTTGTATCTGTTTCAACATTCCTGATTGCCTACATGCACAGCTCTGTGAATCCTCCTTTGAACATGTTGTAACAGCTTACAGAGTCCCTCATTAATTAATGAGTTAAAGTATTTGACTCATGTTGTTTTTCTATGTGTATGAGAATCGTTGTATTGGTTTTCTATTGCTGCATAACAAATCACCACAAATTTATCAGCTTAATGTAGCACACATTTACGGGCTCACAGTTCTGTAGGTCAGAGGAACCAGCACAGCATAGCTGGATTCTCTGCTCAGGGTCTGCTGGAATCCAAGTGTCAGCCAGGCTGCGTTCCTTTCTGGAGCCTCTGGGGGAAGAATCCACTTCTGAGCACATTCAGGTTTTTGGCCAAATTCGACTCTCTGAGGTTGTAAGACTGAGACCCCTGTTTTCTCTCTGGCTGTCATCTGGGGGCCGCTGTCAGCAACTGGAGATCACTTCTCTCCATGGGGAGATCACAGCATAGCAGTTTGCCTTCTTCCAGGCCAGCAGTAGCATGTCTTACTGTTTTTTTCCTCTGTGACCACCCGGAAAAAAAATGCTCTGCTTTTAAAATGCTCTGATGAAGTCAAGACCACCCAGAATAATCTCTCTTTTGCCATATAACAAAACATAGTTCCAAGGGTGATATCTTATTTACAGATCTCACTCACACTCAGAGGGGAGGGGATTATACAAGGCTGAGCATCATTGAGGGTCGTTTTAGAATTCTGGCCATCACAGATGATTTTACCTAACAAAAAATACATGAACACAACTTACAAAAAATGAAAGTCCATTAAAGAATGGGAGGGGGCTAGTAGAGATTATGAGGGGGCTAAAACACTTCTCTCTAGGGCATCCCTTGGGATTACCACGGACCCAAACCCTGACCCACTTTATGGTCAGCTTGCCAGTGATGTTGAATTTGGCTGTCTGTCTCCCTGACCAGACAGGGAACTCCTCCCAAACTAGAATCTAGTCCTACCCAGATCTTACCTAATCTGCAGCCCATAAAGCAAGTCCTGGTGAGCGGTTTGGGATCAGGGTGTGAGAGATTTTCTTCCCTATCTTGATTCTCCCTTTTGTTGATTTAAAAATCAAATACCCTCTAACACACAAATATCTCTTGGGTCTGGGAGTAGGGTACAGTGGAGAAAGGATGTAGAGAGGCTCCAGCATTAACCATAGTATTGTCAAACGGGAACAAGGGACTCACAAGGGCCATAGACCATGTCCCCAGAAGATGGAACAGGGGTGGTTCTGATTCCTATTTGCTGTGAAGTTTCAACTTCAGAGAAGGCAGAGAACAAGACAGAATCACTGAGAGTTCCATCTGGTACCTTCATGGCCTCCACCACATCCTCCTCTACTGGAGGAAACTTCAGAAACACAGAGCATCACAAGCTTCTCCCCCGGTGCCAACTCCTGACAGCTCATTCCATCGTTGCCTCTGTGCTTTAGCATATGCTGTTCCCTTTGCCTGGCATTTCCTCCTTCTCCCTAAACTCCACAAAGGAACTTCCTTTCAATTTTTAACACTCAACTCTAACATTAGGTCTTCTGGGAAAACTTCCTTCAGAGGCATCGCAGCAGTGGAAAGAAAATGGGCTTTGAATTTAGTTAGAATTTTGCTTCTGTCCCTTCCAAGCTATGTGGCCTTGGTAAAACTGTATAGCTCTCTGAGCTTTTGCTTTATCTGTAGAATGAGCACAGTGTAATCTTTGACGATAAAGCCCATCTTAGTGACTGATCACAGAATAATAAGAACAGTGACCATGTATTCCATGCTTGCCATGTGCTGGACATTATGGCAGTTGCTTTAAATGCATTTTTCATTTGTTCTCCCGAACAACCCAATAAAGGAAATTCTATTATTCCATTTTGCAGATAAGGAAACTGAGGTTTAGAGAGGTTGAACCCAGTCTTATCTGTCTCAAAAGCACAGGCTCTTAGTCATTATGACATAGTGCCTCCTAGAAGGTACTCAGGAAATTGTTTCCCTTTCTTCTGTCTCCTTCCCCCATGCTCACCTCTGGACTATCAAAATTGCTTACTCTTCCTCTGTGTCCTCATAGCCCTTATACATCCAGTGCCTCTATGATGCTGTGGAAGAGACAGTATTAGTTTTTTTCATCTGTTTCCATCTCCTCCAGCCCCCAGTGTTGGGTCTGGCACAGAGCCGGCACAGACTACCTATTATTCCAGTGAATTAATGAATCATCTTGAGTCTTCTTAGGAAGTGACCAGGGTATCATTTATATAATAAAATGATTATGAACCATAAATAAATTACAGAGAGAAGACTGCCCCTTCCACTCCATTCCCTTCCCTCAGGTTTTCTCAGTTGAAGCCATAGGCCCCAAAGGAACACAGCAGCAGACAGATAAAAACATCAAGGCCTGTTCCAGCTTCACACCAGCCCCTGGAATTTAATTTAACTCATACAGACATCAGTGTTGACACTCTTGGGGGCTCCCAGAGAAGCCGCACAGAACAGCTGGTAACAGCTGTGATGGGTTTGCCTTCACACCTCCAACTGAATCATTGAATCGCAAGGGAATCCCAGGGAGGCAGGGCCCTGGAAACCATTTTATAGAAAGATACTGACTGACTCCCAGGACCTCCCGTTTTAGAAGGAGCTGCCAAGAACACCCAGTGACTCCTTTATTTTTAAAATAGCCAAACCAAGGGCAAGGGATTTCCCCAAAGTCACACGGCTTTCCCAAGTTTTGATGAAACAGCATTAAGAATGTAAACAACGGGCTTCCCTGGTGGCGCAGTGGTTGAGAGTCCGCCTGCCGATGCAGGGGACACGGGTTCGTGCCCCGGTCCGGGAAGATCCCACATGCCGCGGAGTGGCTAGGCCAGTGAACCATGGCCGCTGAGCCTGTGCGTCCGGAGCCTGTGCTCCGCAACGGGAGAGGCCACAACAGTGAGAGGCCCGCGTACCGCAAAAAAAAAAAAAAAAAAGAATGTAAACAACTACAGCATCTTACAGCTTCAGGTGCATGGTTCCTGTACTTAAGATTCTGCCTTTTGCTCTCTTCCCCATGTGTCCCGAGGTTACTGTACACCAGGTAGTTAACACGGTTAAAGTGGTTCATCAGGCACGTGGTTTACACAGGGTCCAGATTATCATCTGAACTCCCCATTTTTAAATTTTTATATTAAATTCTTACATTTTATATTAAACTGACTATTTTTATATTCAACTATGACTCTTTCATATTAAACTCTGATTCTGAGAGCAGATAACTCAGTGACAAAACCAGCTTTTAAAATGAAACAAATACAGAACATATTTATTGTGATCCTTTTAATAATTTAATTTTCCAGCTTAATTTAACCCTGATCTTATTGCACATATTGATTGAAATTACACTTTCTAACTCACCATCTATTTTGGTTTGGAGGCTAACTTGCCTTGGAGGTTTTCCCTCAACCTCAGTCTTAGAATTAAATTTTCTATGCTTGCTTATTTTATAGCACACTGAACTCTGTCAATTCAATAACATTTAAAAATGTGTTTATTTATTGAGCACTCATCACAGTAAAGGCTGGGGGTGAGTGATTTCTGGAGTAGGGATCTACAGATATGAATAAGAGGTAGCCACTGCCCTCAAGGAACTTATGATTAACTAGAGAGTAAAATCATTAACAGATCATTAAAAACAAGGTAGTAAAATGAAAATAAGGCCAGAAATCATGACAGTTAAATCTGTAAGGCAAATGACATAACTACATAAATATTTTAAATTTCTGTAAGGCAAATGACATCGTAAATAAAAGTAAAGTACAAATGACAAATCAAGTAAAAACATTTTCAACACTTATTATATACTAAAGGTTAATAGTGTTAATGTATAAAGAACTTTTCACAACCCGATAAAAAAAGAAAAACAACCCAATAGTAAATGTGAAGAAGACTTGGACTAGAAATTCACTTAAAGAGAAATAGAGAAACACAGTGCTCAAAGATATACAAACAAAGAAATACAGATTAAAACAACAAAAATATTTTCTTACCTATCAGGTTGACAAAACACTTAAAAAAATTGATCATGCTTAGTGCTAGCAAAGTGGTAGAAAAAGACATACCCATTTGGGAAGGGGGTAAATTGAGAGAGTATTTTAAAATCAATTTGGCAGAATCCATCAAAGATTAAAATGTGAATATCTATTGACCCAGGAATTCCACTTCTAAAAATTTATTCTGCAGATTTCCTCACTCAAATGCACAGAGATACACATCCAAAGTTGTTCCCTGCAGCTGCTTGTACAACTGTGAAATTTCAAATGTCTTATATGTCCATCCGGAGATTTGTTAAATGAATTAAGGTGTAGTCATAAAATGTAATACTATGCACATGTTAAAAAAAGAATTCATAGGAAAAGACATAATATAAATTGAGTGAAGAAAGCAAGAAACTGGACAGTATATATAATATATTCACAATTGTATAAAAATCTAAAACATAAATATATATACCTATATATTTTGTTTTTGTTTTTGCTGTACATGGGCCTCTCACTGTTGTGGCCTCTCCCGTTGCGGAGCACAGGCTCCGGACGCACAGGCTCAGCGGCCATGGCTCACGGGTCCAGCCACTCTGCGGCATGTGGGATCTTCCCGGACCGGGGCTCGAACCCGTGTCCCCTGCATTGGCAGGCGGATTCTTAACCACTAGCGCCACCAGGGAAGTCCCCACAGGGCTTTTTTAAAATTGAAGTGTAATTGATTTATAATGTTGTGTTAGTTTCATGCCTAGGGCTTTTTACAAGAATTTCAATCTGAGAGTTTCTATTCTTTCATCAAAGACTTTAGTCTACTTACATATGTTGCTACTATCAATTTTCTTAGGTTTATTTCTTTTTTTTTAATTAAAAAAATTTTGTTTGGCTGCGTTAGGTCTTTATTGCTGCGAGCAGGCTTTTCTCTAGTTACAGAGAGTGGGGGCTACTCTTCATTGAGGTGCGCGGGCTTCTCACTGCGGTGACTTCTCTTGTTGCGGAGCATGGGCTCTAGGCACGTGGGCTTCAGTAGTTGCTGCACATGGGCTCAGTAGTTGTGGCTCGCGGGCTCTGGAGTGCAGGCTCAGTAGTTGTGGCGCACAGGCTTAGTTGCTCCACGGCATGTGGGATCTTCCTAGACCAGGGATCGAACCAGTGTCTCCTGCATTGGCAGGCAGATTCTTAACCACTGTGCCACCAGGGAAGTCCCTAGATTTATTTCTGCCATCTTATTTAAAGCTTTATATTTATCATGCTTTTTTTTTTTTTTTTGAGGTACGTGGGCCTCTCACTGTTGTGGCCTTTCCTGTTGAGGAGCACAGGCTCCAGACACGCAGGCTCAGCGGCCATGGCTCACGGGCTCAGCCACTCCGCGGCATGTGGGATCCTCCCGGACCGGGGCACGAACCCGTTTCCCCTGCATTGGCAGGCGGACTCTCAACCACTGCGCCACCAGAGAAGCCCCATGCTTTTTTATTTTTTTTGCCTTCTATCAGTGTAATTGAATCATCTTTTATTATATGATTTCCCTTCCACTCATTAAGAAATGATACATACTGTTTCTACTTTTATTGGCTACCCTTGATTTTTTAATATGCATATTGGATAGTATCAAGTTAATCACTACCTATTCCTTCTTCCCAGACAATATGAGGCCCTTAGCATAACTTGGATTTCATCATACCCCTCCTGTCTTATTATTGTTCAGTATTTTAGTCACACCTTATTTTTATATTTTCCAGATTATTATTAATATTTTATACATTAAAATACTGTTAATTATTTAGATTTAACCAAATGTTCACCATCTTTTTCCTCCACATAGATTCTTACATTCTATTCCTCCTTTCTGAATCTGATTTTCTTTTCCCTAAAGTATATCCTTACATAATTCTTTCAGAAAGGATCTATTGGTGATAAACTGCCTCAGTATTTATCTAAAAATCATTTTATTTTAACCTTTCTTAAAGCTTAATAATTTTAGTTTAACTTTTTTTTGAGTGGAGGAGTGAGTTATAGAATTCTAGGGTGCTAGTTATTTTCCATTGTCTTATGGATGTGGTTATTACTGTTGAGAAGTCTGCTGTCCTCTGTCATTTCTAATCAGTCTCTCTGTTTGCTTTAAAGATCTTCTCTTTGTCTTTGATCTTCTGTAGTTTCACTCTGATATATTTAGGATTTAAAAAAAATCTTGTTTGATACTTGTGGCACTTACTGAATCTGAAAATTCTTGTTTTCATCAATTCTGGAATATTCTCAGCGATTATTTTGAGATTTCATCAAATATTCTCAGCCATCCTAATAGAGCCTCTCCACTTCCTCTCATTTCTAACCTCATGAAGTAACATAAATGTATGTTGGAGCTACTCATTCTGTCCTTCATAGAATGAACTACTCATTCTATCTTCTCAATTTCTATTTCACATTTTCAGTCTCTTTAATGCACAGTATTGCATTCTAGACCTCAAACTTACCTTCCATTTCACTAGTTCTCTTCAGTTGTGTCTAATAGTCCATTCACTGAGTTTTTATTTTCAACAATTGTATTTTCATGTCTAAAAGTTCCATTTGATTCTTTAAAAAATATGCCTTGACAATATTGCCTTGTTTTCCTTGTCTTCAGTATCCATTAAAAATGTTTTTTATTATTATAAAATATTATTTTATATTAGCTGTCAGATTTTCAGCTGTCTTAAGTACTTGCTGATCTAATTCTTACCTTTTGTTGTCTTGCCTGACTCTCACTTACTGAGGATTTTTAATCTTTTTTTTTTTTGGTAATTTGCACTATAAGCTCATCTGCAGGCTTCATCTGTGGGAATTAAAGGCACAGGCCAAGACAAAGAGTGAGTGAATTTTTTCTTGTCCACTTTTTAAAAATTAATTAATTAGTTAATTAATTAATTATTTTGCTGCATCGGATCTCGGTTGCGGCACGCAGGATCTTTCGTTGTAGTGCACGGGCTTCTCTCTAGTTTTGGTGCGTGGGCTCCAGAGCATACGGGCTCAGTAATTGCGGTGCGCGGGCTTAGTAGTTGTGGCACGTGGGCTACAGAGAGTGTGGTCTCTGTAGCTGTGGCACACGGGCTCTCTAGTTGTGGTATGCAGGCCTAGTTGCATGGTGGCATGTGGGAAATTAGTTCCCCGACCAGGGATTGAACCCGTGTCCCCTGCATTGGAAGGCGGATTCTTAACCACCGGACTACCAGGGAAGTCCCTTCTTGTCCACTTTTCATCAAGGGTTTGTCCCTTTGTGTCCTAAGCTTACTGGGTGGGAAGTGGGAAGATACAGCTCTAACTTTCTACCACATCTGGGATCAAACTGTTATTTCCTGTCTCCTAGTGGAACAATAGAGTTCAACCTGAGCCCATGGTTGAACCTCCCCATCCCCATCCTCCAAATTCCCATTAAATTGACCAAAGGAATACAAAATAGAGAACAACCTGTATGAGGGATGAATACCAACAAAGGCTGGCACTTGCCAGACATTTGAGACATTTACATGAAATAAAGTGCAGCAAGGCAAGGCTAACTGGAGTGGAAATCATGTGTGAAACCCCAAATCGCATCTGAGGAGTAAGGGCCCTGTGAGTGTTTCACTGACCCCCTCAAAGTTAGTGTGATAACTTCCCAAGAAGAGAAAAGGGAAGGGGAGGAGTTGATATCTCAGTCCCGCTAGTACTTCTGGAAGGGCCAGGACTTTGGATGGTGGTCCATGGCATGCTCTCAGCCTACAGTTGGCCCAGCTGGCTCAACAAGCAAGGTGGGTGCACCCTGGTAAATAGCCTCTCATGAGGGCTGTTGTGCAAATTGTTGTGTATTTGCTTCAGGCTGCCACAGCAAATCAAAAAAAATGTGTTGCCATGGGGCTCCTTTTGACTGTTTCTCTCAAATCCCATGGAAATTATATCCTGGAATGGTAAAAACACAGCAAATCTAATCTTTTTCCTTTCTAATTCATCTGGAACTGAAAAATTTAACCAAATATTCGCACAATCTCTGATCAAACTCAACTCAGCTCCCGATTCTGAACAAAACTTAGCTTCCCTATCTGTTAGGATGAGCAAATAGAGAAAACTCATCAGATATAAAAAGAGGTTCAATAGTTCAAAAGAAAGAGACTATATCTGAGGAATTAAGAGAAAATGGCTCCCTCAGATTAGACTTACTGCAAGAAATAGAAGGAAACTTAGATAAAAATCTAATTTGCATTTTCAGTTCCATTCAGGAAGACATTGCACTTATGAAAAGGATTGGTCTGAAATAATACAAACTTGTTTTCAAATGGAAAGCATAATTGCTAAATTAAAATGTTACAGATTCCATGAAAGTCAGATTGGACACTGTAGAAAATCAAATGAGATATATATATATATATATATATATATATATATATATATATATATAAATAATATGTGCTTGATACATTCCCCGAGAACCCAGAGAAAGCAAATAAAGACAGAGTAAAGCATAGTAAAAAGATGAGAATTGTGGAAGAAAGACCTAGGGTCTATTGTACTTCTGTAGATCATAGAAATTCTCAGAGGAGAGCGTGATAGATTATTAAAAATGGTCCCCAATGAGTCTTGCCTCCCTGTGTCCATACCCCTCTGCAATGCGACCTTGACACTCCTATCAAAAGATGGAGTCTGTTTCCCCACTTGTTGAATCCAGGCTGGCCTTGCAATTTGCTTTGACCACGTGAATGCAGCAGAAGTGCGTTCGGTGACTTCTGAGCCGAAGCCTTGTAGCTTCCACTTTAACTCCCAAGACCATCATATAGTAAAGAAACTCAGTCCACTGAAGCCTATGGAAGGGTGACAGACCACGTGGAAGACAACCAGCACCAACTGCCAAGCATGTGAGTGAGTTCATCTTGGACCCTCCAGCCTCACCTGAGCTGGCAGATGATTACAGCCACACAGACAAGTGATTAAAAACATTTTTGAAGAGATACATAGGTTTAGAGATGAAAAGAGCAGCAGAAGAATCCTTCAGATTGCTAATCCACAGAATTGTAAGCAATAATAAATCATGAGTGCTTTCAGCCACTGAGTCTTGGGGGTGGTCTGTTATGCAGTGGAAACAGAAGAAGAATAATTAAGAAAATTATCATGATAACTTTAAATGGAGTACAATCTATAAAAATATTGAATCACTATGTTGTATGCCTGAAACTAATATAATATAAATCAACTATACTTCAAGTTTAAAAAAATAAAAAGAAAGAATCATAAGAGTGTCCAGAGTCCCCTTTTCCCCCAACTGAAGCTTCTCTAGCATTCACCAGTGCATCACCAGAATGAAGAGCTCACTTCTGCTCCCTAATTCACAAAATGCCCAGAGATGTTATTATGAGGCATCCCTGGCTGTGGCCGGTGGGGTGAAGGTAGCACTGACTTGGTGGCTTGGCTTTAGTGGGCCATCTCAGAAACACAGGGGACACCTGACTCACCTGTGATTCATACAGTAGCCAGAAGGGATTATCAAGCATCATCTTTGGAGTATAAAACCGGTCCTGTCTCTAACCCATACAGTGACTATACAGCACTGAGGGCAGTGGGTTGAGCTATGATAATTGGGAATCAGCTACCTGGGTGAGTACCCTGAGATGTGAATGGGCTGAGTCCTCTGTTCTGGCTACTGCACGATGCAGGCCATGCATGCCTCTCCACTTTCCACGTTCATTTGCACCAACAACGGGGGGCTGCAACCCGGGTCAGGAGGGGCTCAAATCCTGATGACCTTCCTGCCTTCAGACACAAAGGCCTGGTGCCCACCCACCTGTATGATACATATAATGGTCTCAGTGGTGGTAGGAGGGGGACTTTTGCACAAAGGAATTCCCTGCCTTAGAGAGAAGTCAACCTTCTGAGGGTGACAAAGGTGACTTCACGGCATTTCTCTCTTAGATTAGAGAGAAAAAAAGTAGTTTAATTTTGACAGTGATACCTACTATACTAGATGAAAACCTCCCTGAGCTAAAGAATTGCATCTTTTGATAAAAAGGTTCATTGGCCATCAGAGAAAAGCAATGAAAGGAGATGCACACCTAGACCTACTTCGGGGATTTTTTTTTTTTTTTGCGGTACGCGGGCCTCTCACTGCTGTGGCCTCTCCCGTTGCGGAGCACAGGCTCCAGACGCACAGCCTCAGCGGCCATGGCTCACGGGCCCAGCTGCTCCGCGGCATGTGGGATCCTCCCGGACCGGGGCACGCATCCCCGCGTCCCCTGCATCAGCAGGCGGACTCTCAACCACTGCGCCACCAGGGAAGCCCTGGGGATTTTTTTTTTTAATAAGGAAAAAATTTTATAAATATCCAAACAGAAAAATAAAAAAAGATATCTGTAAGGTGGCAGATGGAGTTATAGGCATCAAATTTCTCCTCTGAAACACTAAATGCTACTAGGCAATTGTGCTGGGAATCCCAACACTCTGCTGGGTTTGATGCACTAGGAGGACCACAGGACTCAGCATTTAGTTATAGTCATGGCTGTGATTCATTACAGAGAAAGCAGACAAAGCAAATCAACAAAGGGAAAAGAAATGCATGGAATGAAGACCAGGGAAACCAGGAGCACACTTTCAGGAGCCTCTCCCAGTGGAGTCACACAGGACGCGTTTCTTCCCCAGCAATGAATTCTGACAACACGTGTGACATGCCGTCTACCATGGAAGCTCACTAGACACTCAGTGCCTGATAGTTTTTTCGGGGGCTGGTCCCCTAGGCACCCTCTGCCTACTACATACCAAGATTCCAGACTCCTAGAAGGAAAGCAGTTATGCAGTATAAACCACGTTGTTTGTACAATTTAGACACAATGATTCACCCTTATGAGTTCTGGAAACTTTGGGAACCCTTCCCAAATCCAAGTTCCCAGACACCAGCCAAGGGTCAACCTTGCTAGCAGACCTTTCGAAGGATAACAGTCTCAGGTCTACTCCATTAACTGTTTTCTGCAGAACAATGAGATAGCACATGCATATTTTTAGTTTAAAATATGACCCAATAGTTGTTTTTAATTGAAGTATAGTTGATTTACAATATTATATTAGTTTTAAGTGTACAGCATAATGTCAGTATTTTTGCAGATTATACTCCATTACAAGTTATTACAAGAAAATGGCTGTAATTCCCTCTACTATACAATATATATTCTTGTTGCTTATCTATTTTATACATAGTAGTTTGTACCTGTTAATCCCATACCCCTAATTTGTCCCTCCCACCTTCCATCTCCCCTTTGAAAACCACAAGTTTGTTTCCTATTATCTGTGAGACTATTTCTGTTTTGCATATACATTCATTTGTATTATTTTTTTAGATTCCATATATAAGTAATATCATACAATATTTGTCTTTCTCTGTCTGATTTATTTCACTAGCATAATATTCTCTAGGTCCATCCACATTGCTGCAAAGCAGAATTTCATTCCTTTTGTGGCTGAGTGATATTCCGTTATATATACCACATCTTCTTTATCCATTCATCAGTTGATGGGTACTTGGGTTCCTTTCATGTCTTGGCTGTTGTAAACAGTGCTGCTATGAACATTGGGATGCAGGTATCTTTTTGAATTAGTGTCTTCATTTTTTCTAGATATATACCCAGGAGTAGAATTTCTGGGTCATATGGTAGTTCTGTTTTTAGTTTTTTGAGAAACTTCCATAATGTTTTCCATAGTGGCTGCACCAATTTACATTTCCACCAACAGTATACTATGGTTCCCTTTTCTCTACATCCTCTCCAACATTTATTATTTGCAGACTTTTTGATGATAGCCATTCTGACAGGTATGAGGTAATATCTCATTGTTGTTTCAGTTTGCATTTCTCTAATAATTAGTTATGTTGAGCATCTTTTCATGTGCCTGTTACCCAGCTGTATGTCATCTTTGGAAAAATGTCTATTCAGGTCTTCTGACCTTTTTTTTTTTATCACATTGTTTGTTTTTTTTGATATCGAGTTGTATGAGCTGTTTACATATCTTGGATATTAACCCCTTGTCGGTCACATTATTTGCAAATATTTTCTCCCATTCCATAGGTTGTCTTTTCATTTTGTTGATGGTTTCCTTTTCTATGCAAAAGCTTTTAAGTTTAATTAGTCCTCATTTGCTTATTTTTGCTTTTATTTCTTTTGTCTTAGGAGACAGGTCCAAAAAAATATTGCTACAATTTATGTCAAAGAGTGTTCTGCCTATGTTCTTTTCTAGGAGTTTTATGGTTTCGGGTCTTACATTTGGGTCTTTAAAACATTTTTGAGGCTTTTTTTTTTTTTGTATATGGTGTGAGGGAATGTTCTAATTCATTGTTTTTTTACATGTAGCTGTCCAGTTTTCCTAACACCACTTATTGAAAAGACTGTCTTTTCTCCATTGTATATTTTTGCCTCTATTATCATAGATTAATTGACCATAGGTGTGTGAGTTTATTTCTGGGCTCTCTGTTCTGTTCCATTGATCTATGTGTCTGTTTTTGTGCCAGTACCATACTGTTGAGATTACTGTAGCTTTGTAGTATAGTCTGAAATCTGGGAGGGTTATACCTCCAGCTTTGTTCATTTTTTCTCAAGATTGCTTTGGCAATTTGGGGTCTTTTGTAGTTTCATATAAATTTTAGGATCATTTGTTCTAGTTCTGTGAAAAAATGTCATGGGCATTTTAATAGTGATTATGTTAAATCTGTAGATTGCTTTGTGTATGACCCAATAGTTTTAAACTCAGCTGAATTGTTGTTTATGAGCTATGGCAATAGACAGACATTCTCAGATATGCCAAGTAACACTTCATACCCTTCCTAAAAAAATTACTTGAGCAAGAGTATTAGTTTTCTATTACAGCTGTAACAAATTACCACAAATTTCATAGTTTAAGACAACAGAAATGTATTATCTTACAGCTACAGATGTCAGAAGTCCAACATGGGTCTCACTGGCAAAAATTAAGGTGTCAGCAGAACTAGGTTCCATCTGGAGGCTCTATGGGAGAATCCTTTTCCTTGCCTTTTCCAGCTTCTAATGGCCACCTGGATTTCTTGGCTCATGGTTTCTTCCGTATTCAAAGCCAAAAGCAGTGGGTCAGGTCCTTCTCGTGCTGCCCTCTCTCTGACCTGCTTCTGTAGTTACGTCTGTCTCTGATCACAGCCAGTAGGTTCTCTGTTTCTAAAGATTTCTGTGCTTACATTGAACCTGGATTATCCAGGATATACTTCCTATGTTAATGACCTGACCTTAATCACCTCTGCAAAGTCCTTTTTGCCAAAATAAGGTAACATATTCCCAAATTCTGGGGATTAGGATGTGGACATTTTTTGTGGGGTGGGGGGATTATCCTGCTGACCTCAGTAAGTATTCCAGCCCACGAAGAAAGTGAATCAAAGACCATAGGACTGGTGAAGGGGATAGTACAGGGGTTCCCCAGATGGAAGAGGAAGAGGGGAGACTAGAACCAATGTTTGAGAGAGTGTGTTTGAAGATTTTAAACAATTCAGTGGTGGGAGAGCAGATCATGGAAGTGGAGGTGGGGGATGATGGGGAAAGATGGTCTGTAGTCAAATCGCAAAGGTCTTGAGTACCATGATGAGATGTTTGTTCTCCATGTGAAGGCCATGAGCAGGATAGAGACATCTATATGCCTTAAAACTCAGTATGACAGCAGGGCAGGCAGGAAGATAGCCACAGTGGCCTTGTGACACTGGTAAACCCACTGAGTTTGGCTCTGAAGAGCTGGGAGGCTAGGGCAAAACTGGAAACATGTCAGTTTCTGTCCGTTTATTTTCTCTCTTCAGATCTTAAAAGCAATATCCCACAGGAGCCACCTGGATGGCTTTTTAAGTTAAGGAAGCAGCAATCAGTAATCAGAGTAGACCGCTGTTTGGGGAGGTGCCCAGTATGCCCCTCCTCTGCAGAGATGAAGGGAACGGAGCTCCCCGGCTTCTGGCCCGCAGGGCACTTGGCTAAGTAAGGACCCCACCTGGGGATCTGATTTGTAAGAGTGGGCGATGTAAAAATGAAGCAATTTAGAACTGGTTTGTGGAAGCAGTGTCCATTGGTGGGACAGTCATTCCTGACTAGACTGAAATATGATTCCTGCCCATTTTCCAAGCCTGATCCTCCAGCTTCCCATTGATTTTATAAACCTTCCAATATCCTTCCAGTAGATTCTTTTTTAAAATGTTTGCTAAAGACTCAGTTTATTTTGCTTGCAACTGGTAACCCTGATCAAGTTAGTTACTCTTGCTATACGCCTTTGCTCAACGCAAGCTGTCTCTTTCATGCTACATGAGGCAGAACCGCAAGTTCCTCAGTGATCTAAATGTTTTTGTGAAGGACACAGGCACCCCACTGAAGGCAGTTTTCCTTCTCTCTGGATGAGAATGTAAACTGACTTCTGAAATTCTCATAAATCCAGAGACATAATTCTCAGACCAGTGCCGGCAACGAGAGCTGTCCCTGTAACCAACTGCATGGAAGGCCTGGACTACAAGCCCTTGTGAGAACCTTGTTGCAGAGACTTCCAGGCATGAGTCATGAAGCAATTGCAGAACTGTACCTGCCTGAGACTTCATGCGGGCCACGGGTATCTGAGACAGTCCAATGGTCAGGCCCATGCTCTAGTCCTCTACTCTGAGGTCTGCCCCTGTATTAAGTATGTGGGCCAGGTTTTCTTAGCTCATCCACCCTACAAAATGTGTTCCCCTCCAAGCTATGGCAGAGTTATTCTGTCTCCATCTTTACAGAGCTTGCCCATGAGTGCTGCTTGAATAGCTAGTACCACTGTTGACCAATCATGTAAATGAACCAGATAATCTCATGCAGTCTCAGTGTCCTCATCTTTAGAATGGAGATAATAAAACTAACATCTCACAGAACCTGTGAGACTCAGATGATCTAATGGATTTAAAAGAATTTTGTAATCTGTAAAGAGCTGCACAGACCTGCAAGAGTATAATTATGTACTTGATGTCTTTTAGTAGGAAATCAAGTAATAAAGTCCTGTGATTTAGTTCCCAGAAAAAAACTGTCTTTGCCTAAAGAGTGATCCACATGGTCCCTGCTCTCTGAAATGGGAGATGATAACTTTAGTAGCCAACACTCTTTTGTGGCAAGTGATGGAAACCCAAGTTGAAATACTTTAAGTGAAAAGGGGGGTTTATTGGATCATGTTACTAGGAGAGGCAGGGGTGAGGCTGGATGTAGGGATGGCTGGAAATGGGGATCCATCCATCAATTGACACCTCTTTCAGTCTCCTCCCCACTCTCTCACCTTCGTGATCCTCTCTTATTGGCTTTGTCCTCTCTGTCTGCACATGCTTTCTCCATGTACTGGGAACAAGGTCTTCAAACCTTCGGATTCCCATCAGCTCAGTAACCATAGGAAAAAATCTTCCCCGCTAGCTTCAAATTAAGAGGGCTAAACTCAGATTTACCAGATTTCTTAGTCATGGAAGTAATACTTAATGTGCAACAGAGCACATTCTCCTAATATCCATTCTCCTCTTCTTGCTGGAACTTCCATTTTTGAGCTGGGCATATTTCTGATCAGTTAATACATTCCCCAGCCTCCCTTGAAATTAGGCATGGCCATGTGTCCAAGTTCTGATCAATGAGAGGTAAGCAGAAGTATTCTGAGGTATTTCTGGAAAACTTAAAAGGAAGAGGCTGCTCTTTTCTCCTTTCTATAGTTTGGAATGTGGATGCAATGGCTAGAGCTCCAGCAGCCATCTTACACCACGAAGTGGCTTTGGGCATTGAAGCTACGTATGGCAGAGGAACAAGATAGATAGAGCCTGGGTCCCTGATACCATGTCTCTGTCCTGCCAGCCTTTAACTGCCTCCTCTTTTCCTTTTTATGTGTGAGAAAAAAATATACTTCTATCTTGTTTAAGCTACTATTGTGGAGTCTTGGTTATTTCAGCTAAATCTAATCCTAAATGAAATACAACTCAGGTTGAGGGGAGAACATCAATTGACAGAAGAAGGGGCTGGGGAAAAGACATCTCAAGAAACATAAAACAATAGCTGTTAGAGTAGCCCAGTGTCTCCCTTCTTGCCTTGGACTTTAGGAACTTTTCAGCAGCCTGGGGTTCTCCACTCTTCATGCTCCCTTTAGTCTCATTCTGTGATGTCCTCCTTTTGCATGCTTTGGTTAATGCCAACGTTTACAAAAGTAAGCAGAGTGTACCATGAAAACCACCTTTCCAACAGTGTGCTCCATGAAACACTCATCCCCTGAGGTACTTGGAGGAAAATGGATCCATGGTCATTGTCTGAGGAATGCTACCAACTACTCCCTCTCAGAGATTCACAAAGCACATTAGCATGGTAAAGGCTCTGAAAAGTTCTTCAGTTAAAGAAACCCAATTAATTTTCTTTAATTCAGCTCTTCCCCAACGTTATTTTATCACAGAAACCTCCTTTTTCCCCACATAACACCTACTAATATCCCATGGGGAAAGAAGCTTTGAGAAATGTTTGATTAGATAAGTAATAGCAAAAATAGTAGCCATGACCTTGGAAACTGCTTGGGTGAACAGGTGTTTTAGCAGCATCACTTGGGTTTATACATATAGTCACCCACCAGCCATGAGGACCTGTGCTGGTTGTACCTGGATCATGATGTCGTAGCTGTGGCCATAGTGGGACTGTGACTTCTATCGTTCTAGACCCAATGTTCCAATGTCCATTTTCCTCTGTCTCTTTCACGAGAAGTTTGCAGACAGCTCTGAGTCTGGTTTTGGTGAGATCAGCAATCATTTAAACTCCAGAGAAGAGAAAGGCTGTTTGCTGGAGTCTCTGCAGGTGCAAACCTGCCTTCAACACACAGACCAGAGACAGGATGAGAATTAAAGCAAGAGACGTCCCGGTAAGCTGGGAAGGGAAGCCCTCTGTAGTCTTGGCCAGACTGAAGCCAGAGCCTCCTGTGGAGTATAACCTCCTCCAACTGTCTGAGAAATGTGAGCCCTGCTCTTGAATCGTGCGGCCAAGCAGGCTGTTGCTGCTTATGAGGGATCTGCACAAGCAGATCCCCACGGGTCTGCTGAAGGCTGGGCTACCTGTCCTGCACACTGTTTGGGAGGAAGTTTCCAGTTCTGTTTTCCCTGGTCTGGGAGCACAACTCTGGATTGCTGGCTGACATATCCCTTACAAACTGACAGACCAGAGGCTGCCAAGGAGAGGGACCGAGGACAAAGTGAGGGAAAGAAATCCCCAGGCCAGTCTCTGGGGAGAATCCCCCTCCCTTCTGTCACAAAGACAGGCAGCAGCAGGCACCTCCTGCTGTTCCTTCAAATTGAAACCTCTCTCCTGCCACCCCCACCAGATATCAGTTCTTTTGAGGTCCGTCCCAGACACAGAATAGAATGACCTTAAAACTAACAGATTTGAACTCCATGAGCTGCCCTTTATTGCCCATGTGGCCTTGGGAACGTCCCTTAGACTCCCTGGAGCACAGAGAACGTGGGTCACTGGGAAGATACGATGAGTGAGAGAACCACCTGGAAATGCCCAGTGGAGTACTGAGCACACTCTAGGTGATATATATCTATATACACACACACACACACATACACACAAAGTATATATTTATTTATGTATTTAAATATCTCCCCCCTGGGACTTCCCTGGTGGAACAGTGGTTAAGAATCCGCCTGCCGATACAGGGGACATGGGCTCGATCATGGTCTGAGAAGTTCCCACATGCCGCGGAGCAACTAAGCGCATGTGCCACAAGTGCTCTAGAGCCCGCGAGCCGCAACTACTGAGCCTGTGCTCTGCAACAAGAGGAGCCACAGCAATGAGAAGCCTGCGCACTGCAACAAAGAGTAACCCCCACTCACCACAACTAGAGAAAGCCCACGTGCAGCAATGAAGACCCGGGCAGCCAAAAATAAAATAAAGATAAATATCTCCCCCCTTCCTTGCTTCCAGCTTTTTCTTATTCTTCCAAAGTGAGCTTTCCTACCCCCAAGTCTTTCTTAAATAGGACCTGACTTAAAGTAGGATTTTCTCGCCTTTTCCACTTTGGGAACAAGCCCTGAAACTGAATGTGAAGGGAGTCACAGCGGACACTTTGAAGTCAATTTTAGAATAAATTTTGATTGGTTTGAGAAGTTGATTCTTGGAGATTATCTCCATGAAATATGTTTTCAAGGGAGCTTGGTTTTATTTTGTTTTCTTTTATGTTTTTCCATGAATGTGCTTCCAGCCTAAATCTGTGAAAGATTATCCTGGACCAGGTGCAATTCATTCTCCCTTTGTTGTCGGGATTTCCAGAACAAAGAGATATCCAGTCCCAAACTGGAGTGACTTCATATATTGCAGAAGGAGGGAGGGAGGGAAAGGGGGAGAGAGAGAGAGAATGCCACAGACAATGAGTGGGGAGGGTTGAGAAGAGAGAGGGGGAGATTGGTTTTCAGATCTGTCCTGAACCGCTCAATTTTATTCATAGAAGTCACAGCCAGCCTTGGTTGGAAAGCAGCAGTTAATGGAACTGTAGGTTCTGTCGGAAGCTTCCTCATAACCATCAGCAGGGCGGCTGCTTATGCTGTAAGAGGGAGATCAAGCCCTGTTTGTGTATATGGAATTGCTTTCTCCCCTTTTCTTGGTAATAAAAACCAAAACCACATGGGAGTAGGTTTCAGCATTCCAGGTGCAAGGACACTGAGTTCTCTGGTGTGAGTCTCTCCTCTCCAGCATAGCAGAGTCATATTCCTCAAATTCAAATGGGACCTGGCCCCCCAGTCTTCAAGGCTCTCCTGCTGCCACAGAAATTGAAGTCTACTCCTTGAGTACTATCCCCTCAGCACTCCACTGCAGAACCCTAAGAGGAGTGGGTATCTCCTCAGCCCACCCCTCATCAGGAGGCTGCCCCGAGGCCTAAGTGCAGAAGGGGCCCTAACCCAGGCACACCTCCGGGGGGAGTCCCACGTCTGCTCACTCATCAGCCCCTAATACAGGTCAGGACATCCAGACCTATCAGGAACCCCAGACAGACCCAGGCACTTGAAAGTCATTTAATGTGCAATGCACATTTGCATAGTAAAGGCTTTGAGAGGTCCTGCAGTGAAGTAATACATTTGACTTTAAGTAGGTGCATTCCTTGCTTAACTAACCTTGGACCACCTTTCTCATGGAAGGCTGGTTATCTCATTGAGAAGCACTCCGTGGAATGTTGGAAGATGATGCCATGGAGCCATTCACAACCCTGGACACAGCCGTGTCCAGCCCCATGAAGAGCAGAGATAATATCTGATCCAGTTTTGGGTCCACAAGATCTAGCACATGACCTAGAAAAGAGTGTTTGTGGAATGAATAAATGAGTGAATTAATGAAATCATGTGAATCTGGGAATTATAACTGTGTGCCAAACTCTTCTCCAGGGCAATTAATACTATGACCAATGCATAGCTTGGTTAAGACCAAATCTTTTTTTTTTCCTCAACATTTATACCAATTACAAACTGGCAGGCCTTGAACCAGATCTGTCTAATATACGTGTCTTGTTTGGCCAGCACAGGGGCTTATTTTTTTTTTAATGCCTTTAGGTAAGGTCTGAACCCTGCAGCACAGCCAGGTTCTGCCTCTTCCTGTCTCACCCTGGCCTCTTCCCACATTCTCATCACCTTCTTAGCTCCTGAAAGCTTTGAGTTTGCCATCTCGGCTTAAATCTCCCTGGGAAGTTGCTTTTTCAGTCTGACCATGGACATCATGAATTTATTTTGAAATGGATTTTCCAGGGTGAGAAATCATGCAGATCTTTAAACTTTAGACCTTTACAATGAAATAGCTATAGAGCTCTACGTGGCACAGGCCCTCATACACTTAAGGCAACTCCCTGAGCCAAACTGATGATGTGGTGGGGACAGCCTTGTCCATGTGCTTGTCTTCCCACAGTGGTGATCCTCAAGCTTGTCACTGGGAGAGCTTATGAAGGTCCACTTTGCTGGGTCCACCTCCAGAGCTTCTGGGTTAGTGGGTCGTCCACAGGGCAGAGAATTTGCATTCCTAACAAGTTCCCAGGTGATGCTATGGCTGATGGCCCAGGGACCACACTTTGAGATCTGCTACTCTACTGTTTACAAAGCTCTCTCACAGTCATTATCTTATTAGACCCCGACATCCAATCTATGGTGTGACCAGGGAAGGAATCGCTACTCACAGACCACAAATGAGGAAAGGGGGACTCAGAGAGGTTAATCGATGGCCTAAGGTCACACAGCTTGATGTGAATTAGGGTCTTCCAATGCCAGGTCAATCAGCCTGTGGACAAGGATGTGGTCAAAAGAGACCATCCAACATCATTCTGTTTTAGGACAAAGGGATTGGATTGGTGAACAACTGAGCTAGCATTTTAGGAAGTTACTTTCCTGCAGGAGAGATCTCTGCTGCCCAAGTGGGAGCTGACAGCCTCTCTCCAGCCCTCTCAGCAATAGGACTCCACACTGTGGCTCTACATGGACAAGAAGTGAGAGGGCCCAAAGCAGCCCACCACCCACTCCACCCTGTGTATCTGGCCTGGTAGCATACCCAGCCAGGGCAGGAGAGGAGCAGAGATGCCCCACCCACTGGAAGCAAGATACCCCTCACTGAATTTTCTGTGTAGCAACCAAAGTGGAGTGAGAGACGGGCACAGACTGCAGCCTCTAGGAGGGAAGACGGGGGGAGCACAGACCATATGGAGCAAGAGTGACAGAATTTGGCAGTGCAGCCTCTGCAGATGGGCCTGCTTATGTCCAGACGCAATCTGAGGCCAAAGACTGAATCATCTCTCTAGCAATTTCTTGTTTCCAAACACGTCTATTGAAGAAGGTGGGGATGCTCTGCACAGATAAGCAGACAACAGAAAAGAAAAGCTGCTTTTGCTGGTGGTGGTGGAGGTAGGGCTGGGGAGTGACGGGGGAGAAGGGCTGCAGAATATCCCCTTGAGTGGGGTAGACGTCACTGGATGATGAGAAGGGAGCCTGGCAGATGGGTAGCGTTTAGAGTCCATATCAAGTTTTTTACGTGTGTTTTCTTCTGTGAGCCTCATGACACTATAAGAGGGTTAGCATTATCAGCCCCATTTTACAGGAGGGAAGACTGAGATTTTACAGGGTGATTTGTCAAGGTCTCCCAGCTGATGAGGGCAGAGTTGTGAGTGAGGAAGAACAAATGGGGCATCCACACACATCCGAGGGTCCCCTCCACCCCCTGTGTCCAACGCTGAGATCCTTGTATCAGTCTCCTAGGTGATCCTGTGCCCCAGCCCCTGTGTGGCCTTCCAAGTTACTCAGTCCCCAGCAGGGCTCCCCAGGGTCTGTCTTCAGGATAAAGTCTGGGCTGCTCTGCCTGGCATGCATTCCAGGCCCTGCAAGGCCAGGCTCCCGCCTGCATCCCCAGCCTCGTGTCCATCCCTCCCCTGTGAGGCTCCAAGCTTGGGCCCAGACAGTTAACTTGCAGTTCCCTGAACACACTCAGGGCTGTCTGGCCTCCGGTCTTGGCTTTGGTGCCTTCCAGTCACATCTCCCTGTGGCATTTCTACTTTGTTGTCTTTACTTGTGCCCGTGTCTTTTCTCTCCTCATTTAAATGTCTGGTCTTCTAGGACTATGACCTCCCTCTCCTTGCCACTCATCCCTGCACCATAATGAACATCCTTCACATATGTGTCCCATCTTACAGTTCGCAGAGTGCTCTCCCTCTGCAAGGTGACAAAAGGGGATGGGTATCAGCCCCATTCCAGACTGAGGCCAGAGAAGGGAAGGGATACCTAGTTGGCAAAGCCACAGTGACTGAACCCAGGTTCCCAGAGTACAGGTCCAGTGCTCTTTCGGCTGTGCTCCAGTTTACGGAAGGTGACTTTATTTACTTGAGGACAAGCTGCCCACCCACACAGAGGTGGTGCCCACATGCCTCAGGGTTGCCTTTGGGGAGAAAGAGGACTGTATTAGTTTCTTGTTGCTGCTATAACAAATTACCACACACTTAGTGGCTCAGATTATACAAATGTATGATTATCTTACAGTTCTTTAGGATGGAAGTCTAACTCAAGTCTCCCTGGGCTAAAGTCCGGGTGTTGGCAGGGCTGTGTTCCTTTTTGGAGGCTCTAGGGGAGAATCTGTTTCTTGCTTTTTTCTACCTTCTAGAGGCCACTTGTATTCCTTGGCTTGTGACCCCTTCCTCCATCTTCAGAACCAGCAAAGAAGGCTGGTCAAGTCCTTCTCAGGTTGCATCTTTCTGACGTCCTCTTCTGTCTCCCCCTTCCACTCTTAAGGACCCTTGTGATTACATTGGACCCACCCAGAATCCAGGATACTCTCCCTCCCTCTTTTAAGGTCAGCTGATTTTCAACCTTAATTCCGTCTGCAACCTTCATTCCCCTTTGTCATGTAATCTAACATACAGACTCCAGAGATTAGGGTACAGACATCTTTGGGGGCATTATTTTGCCTGTCGCAGGGACAAAGAGAAGATCTCTGCCCACAGAACCCATCAATGGGTTACTTGGCAGAGTAGGTGACTCAGGCTTGGACCAGATGTGCCAGAGCTTCAGCACCCTGTCCAGGGATACAGTTCTGTAGGACCTAGGAGAGTTCATGGATGGCTGAACTACTTCGATTTTGTTATCTTTATCTGTGCCCATGTCTTTTCTTACAGCCTAGTCCTTTAAAACCTGGAGCAAGCTCCCTAACATTAAGGTGCCCAGGGAAACTGAGGCTGCCCTGGTCATAGGCATTTAAACTTGCCCAAAATTTCCCACATCTTATTAATCTCTCATCCACCACCCATACTCACTGCTTGCCTAATCTCAGGACGTGGCACCATCTCCAACCAAACCCCTACTACCACTCCCCACCTCCCACACACCCCGAGGCCTGGCCTGTTTATAATGAGAATTGGGTCACTTAGAATAAAATCCAAACTTCTTACCAAGGCTTCCAAGAGTCCTGCACACTCTGGCCTCAATATACTATCCCCATGTTCACTGAACTCCAAGAAGACTGGCCTCCTTTCCATCACCTGAATACACCATGTGCCTTCCTGTCCCAGGGCCTTTGCACAAGCTATTCCCTCTTCCTGTGACTCTTTTTCTACCTTTCCCCTGGCTGATTCCTACTCATCCTTAGATCTAACCCCTTTTCAGAGAAGCCTTCTCTGATACCTCTCACCTCTCCCAATTAGGTCTCCCACATCCTTGTCTCTCTCTCCCAGAACCTAACTCTTTTACTTCATAGCATCTATGTCATTATCTCTGCCATGTGCAGGACAGGATACACTCAGGCTCCGTCACTGCAAGAAGGTCATTCTTTGGACCAAAATCTTTAGGATTAAAATGTGCTAAACTTTTCAACTTTATCCTCTCTTTTCAAGGAAAAGGAATGAGTCCAGCCTTAGAACCTCAGCTTCTACAGACTGATTTTTTTTCATGGGCTTTGAGGTCAGGCCGACCCCTTCCTTCTCCCTACTCCTCCACCAGCTGAGCAAGTAAGTCACTGTTTCTCTCTGGGCCAATGACTCTGCTCTGCCCAGCTGACACTGGCCCAGGAGGGTATAGAATGCCCCCCACCTGCAAGCCATGAGAAGGCCAGAGGCCACCCAGTCAGAATCTAACACCCAATAGAGATGAGAAAAGGTGAAGGTTAACCAAGATGCACACTGTCCCCAGGATGCCCTTTCTGACTCCCTCGTCTCCTTTATCTGCCATTAGCACTCTGCATCCTCTGGACAGGATACATGCTGCCAGAATCTGTTCTGCACCTTCATGATCCCTGCTAGGAAGGCCTGACTTTCCCATCAAGGACTTCAAGGGTTTCCTCAGGTTACTCTGGGATTGGCTTCAGACACCCAGGCTAAACAGGGGCCCGTCCACTGCAGAATGGGCCATGGGCCCAGGGTCCACTTCTGCATCCTGCATCTCAGATTCTTCTCTGCCATCTGTTTCCTTAATAATGCAGCCTTAATAAACCCTTGCTGAGGGTGAATCTCAGGGCAGGATCACTCTGCCCTCTGCCCTTGGTTCCCCCAGAGAGACCCACTTGGCCTACAGATGAGATCAGGCTGGTTGTCCAGAGCTCTTGGGGATGACAGGCGCTGGCCTCTCTGAAGATGGCTGAGCCAGGGTTCACAGTGCCCATCCTATTCATCTCATTTGGAGTCACGATGATGGTAATAATAACATGAGTCAGAAGGTCATGATTTTTTTTTTTTTTTGAGTGCCTGCTACATGCTAGGCACAGGCTGGGTGCTTTATCTGAATTTTCCTCTGTTCCTCCCAATAAGCACATTTACAGATGAGGAAACTAAGGACAGAGAGCTTAACTGATTTATACAAGGTCACCTGGCCTTTGACTTGAGAAGCTAAAATGAGAACCAAGTTCTGCCTAACCTCTCACTGAGGTAGTCATATTCACAAAAATGCAGTCCATGTATATAGCATTTTATAGTCTATGGAGCTCTTTCCCATCTGCCACTGTCTCTGATCTTTGCAGTAACCCCTTGGGCTGTGTATCATCAGCCCATTTATCCAGATGGGGACACTGAGACTTAGAGTAAGGAATCAGCTGGCTTAAATCAGGGGGTGTATGATTTACCTGTTGCCAGGTGTGTAAGAAATAACCCCCAAACTTGGCAGCTTAAAACAGTACACATTTATTATCTCACAGTTTGTGTGGTCAGGGATCCAGGCATGACTTAGCTAAATCTTCTGCTTCATGGTCTCCCATGAGGCTGTAATCAAAGCATCAGCCCAGGGTCTGTGGTCTCATCTGAAGGCTCAACTTGACAAGAATCTGCTTCCAATCCCATTCACGTGATTGTTGGCAGGATTTAATTCTTTGTGTGTTGTTGGACTGAGGGCCTAACTTCCTTGCTGGCTGTGGACCAAATACCACCCTCAGCTCCTTGTTGTGGGGGCCTTTCCAGTATGGTAGCTCATTTTATCAAAGTGTACAAGCCAAGAAGGTGATCGAGTCTGCAAGCAAGGAGGTCATGATCTCGTAACCTAATCATGGAAGTGACATCCCACACATTGGCTGCATTCTATCCATCAGAAACAAGTCACTACTTCCACTCCAGACTCCTACCCCAGGGGAGGGAATTACACAAGGGCATGATTATTAGCAGGTGGGATTATTGGAGGCTGTCTTAGAAGTCTGCTTATCCCAGCAGGGGGCTGGGCTGGAGCCCGGGGTGTGCAGCTCTGAGTCTGGCCCTTCTTCCTGGACATGGAGATGTGCTGGCACGGTGGCAGGTGGCAATCTTCCCTCATCTGTGCTCTCGGGAGGCTCTTAGGGCCATGCAGAGCCTGGGCCAGACGTCTCCATCCCAGGAAGAGAGCCGGCCCCATTTTAATTACATTGTCGCCCCCAGGGAAGCCTGCGCTCTTCTCCAGATAGTTTTGCTCCCCCTTTACTGCCATTCCTGTCTTTAAATCAAAGCCGCTCTCTGTTCAAGGGCTCCTGGCCCCCAGGCAGGATGAGGATTTATGAGCGGGTGATCCAGAAATGTAATATAAAGGAGTCAGGACCCAGACAATAATGTAAACTGAGAGGTCCTGGAGAGGCAGGCGGCCAGGGCCCAGTGACCTTTCAGGCTCAGCAACCATCACAGCCTCCCCCTTTATGAAACTCTTCTATCATCCATCCTCCCCTTCTGCCTACCCCCACTGTCCCTTCTTACTGCCCACGCTGCAGCCTCCCACCCACAGCCAGAGCCCAGGTCACCTGCATCTGCCTCAGCCTGCCTTTCCAGAGCTGCTTCTGCTGTCCTCCCCTGTCCTGTCTCCCTTCTCAGATCCTTCTGGGCTCTAGTCTACATGAATAGGCTCCTGTCTCCATGCCTTTGCTCAGACTGTTTCCTCTCCTGGGATTATCCTTATCTCCAAGACCTGGAGGTGAAACCTCCTTTAAGACTCCTTCACTGACCTGTCCCTGTCTCAAGGCACTGAGCACTGTAAGCCTTAATATTGGAGTCTGTTATGTCCATGTCACCCTCCCCACATTAGACTGAGACTTCTTTAAGGGTAAGGGCTGGGTCGGAACCCGCCATGGTTCTACCACTACCTGGCTCATGGGAGGTGATCAGTCAATGTTGGAAAAATGGGAGAAGTCAAGGTCAGAAAACACTAATTCAAAAAGATACATGTACCCCATGTATTTTCACTGCAGCATTATTTACAATTGCCAAGATATGGAAGCAACATAGGTGCCCACTGACAGAGGAAAGGGTAAAGATGATGTGGTATATATACACGATGGAATATTACTCAGCCATAAAAAAGAATGAAATCTTGCCAGCTGCAACAACATGGATAGACCTGGAGAGTATTATGCTAAGTGAAATAAGTCAGACAGAGAAAGACAAGTACTGTATGTTTTCACTTATATGTGGAATCCAAAAAACAAAACAAACAAATAAATATAACAAAAGAGAAACAGACTCACAGCTACAGAGAAAAAACTAGTGGTTACCGGAGGGAGCAGGGGGAAGGGCGAAATAGGTGAAGGGGATTAAGAAGTACAGACTATCAGTTACAAAATAAACAGGACACAGAGATGTAACGTACAGCACAGGGAATATAGTCAGTATTTTATAATAATGTATGCTGTGTAATCTATAAAAAGAGTCACTGTGTTGTACACTTGAAACTAATATAATATTGTAAGTCAACTACACTTCAATTTAAAAAAAAGAAATTGGGCTTCCCTGGTGGCGCAGTGGTTGAGAGTCTGCCTGCCGATGCAGGGGACACGGGTTCGTGCCCCGGTCTGGGAAGATCCCCCATGCCGCGGAGCGGCTGGGCCCGTGAGCCATGGCCACTGAGCCTGCGCGTCTGGAGCCTGTGCTCCGCAACGGGAGAGGCCATAGCAGTGAGAGGCCCGCGTACCGAAAATAAATAAATAAATAAATAAATAAATAAATAATTTAAAAAAGAAATTATCTTTGAGCAAATAGTGCTCTCCCTTTACCCCTTCCATGTGTGGTCAGTGACTGCCCACCCTGCTCCTTCTCTCTTCCCTGGGGTACTCTCCTGTGTTAGGCCTGCTGGTTACAGCACCCCGACCCTGCCACATGCTCCAAGCACCTATTCTGTGCCTCCCACACACGTTTGGGAGACTATGGGTGGGAACAGATGACGGCAAAATCTTCTTTGCCCAGAGCAAAACCACCTTCCCAGACACGTGTGGGGTCACAGATATCCAGAGGGACATAGACAGTTGTGCTCAGAAGATGCCACCCAACCCTCTCCTGCTTTCTACCTGACTTGGTTGCCCGACCAAGGGCCGCTTGGGTCGCCCAGGAGTCACCCATGACTGCTGCTTCTTCCTCGACTTTTCTCCATTCTCCAATCAGTCGCGTGTTCCGTAAGCGCTACCTTCTATTGAAAGCGCTCTTCCGTGTGCACCCTTTTCTCCACCCCAATTGCCACTGCCCCGTCCAGGCCACCAAGGATCCCCTCCCTCCCCCCGCGTTGCTCTCCCTGCCTCCACCTCACCCTACGCATTTATCCTCCACTCAAGTGGCCGGAGCCAACATTTGTATCAAGTCCCTCACTTGCTCAAAAACTCCGTGGCTCCCCACTGCCTGGGAACAGCACTCATGCTGCCGGCAATCAAGCGCTCCACAGTCTGGCTGCCCTGGGGCTTCTCTGGCCTCATCTCCCATCTCCCCATCATCTCTCCCCACACTCTCGAAGTCCCCGCAGACTGGACCACGCCCCGTTCCCCAGTGCTCCTGGTGCTTCCCATCTCCACTTCTTCTTCATCTCTGCCCAGGTGGCCCTACTGTCCTTCCAGGACAGCACAAAGGCTGCCTCCTCCTTGAAGCCTTCTGTGACCACCTTCCAGAAGGCAGTGAACTCACAGCCCTCTGAGGTCCCAAAGATTTCGCATTAAGAGTATAAAAGGCCTTCTTTTCTGGCCATCTTTCACCCCCAATTGCGAGCTCCCAGGGGCAAAGACTAACCTCAGCTCCCTCTCTTCCAAACCCCACCCTGCTGCTGCCTCCTGCGTGGAGACAAAGACAAAGGCCTCCCTTGGGGGAGGGGAGCTGCCTTGAAATCTCCTGGAGGCTCCTGTCAGCTCAGTCCGGGAGAAGAAAGTGGCCCAGAAGGCTGCGCTCCACGGGAGGGGTTCTCACCAGAAGGCCCAGTGCTGGGACGGAGCCAAGGAGTGTTTGCGGGAGCGCAGGGGTGTGCGGATGGGGGAGGGGGGCTTGGCAGCCACAGGGGCTGGTTGTGATCCGCTCTTGTTCTAGTTCCCTGATGTCTTTGTTCAGAATCCCCAGTGTGCTCCTCACTGGGCTAGGCGGTAGGGGTAGGCATGGCTCAGAGAGGGGGCAGGGCCAGCCCCCCCCTCCTTCAAGGGGAGAACTGAGAAAGGGGAAGAGTCTGGAAGGAGCCTTTTTGTTAAAGGGTATAGCTGGGCATGGGTGCCTTCCGTTGCTTAGTGTCTGATTACTTCTCCTTCAAGCTATTCTGTCTGTCTGCCCTGAGCCTCCAGCCTCTCCCTCTGGGCTGGCTCCTTCTCTTCAAACAGCCCACCCCCACCCCACGTCGGGCTCCCCTCCCCTCTCCTTGCCCGCCCCCCTTTCCTAGGGGTGTCCTCACCAAGGGCTGTGGGTCAGGGTTCAAAGCCCACACCCTCCTCTTCCTGGGCACCCCAGCCCACCCGCTTGTCTGAGCCAATCCATTTTGTTTCATACTTATCTGCCCTGACTCTGAAGTAAAGTTTATCACACAATCCACACAGCCGGAGGGACAGCCCAGGTTTCCATCTCATCTCCACCCCTTATCCCCAGGTGCCCTGGGCCTGTCCCTGCACCACTCGGAGCCTCAGAGTCCTCACCTAAAATGGAGGGAACAGTACCTGCCTCACAGGTGCCGTGGTGCTGACCAGGCACACGGAACTGCCACATACCATCAGGAGTGCCTTGTCCTCCTTACTCAGTGTCATAGCCCCGTGGTGTCTACTCCACGGGTCTTTCCTTGTGAAGCCCACCTTTCCAAGCAATCCTTCCTTCTCTATCCACCCCTCTCTTCTGCCCTCCTCCTCTCTTCCTGGGCAAGCCCAGCCACCCCTCGGCTTCTGCAGCCGTGAGGACACCACCGGCTCCCAAGCCTGCATCTCCAACCTAATCTCTCTCTCCTGAGCTCTGGAGGCCCTTCTTGGCCCTCCCTCAGGCACCTCAAACTCAACAGTCCCAAACAACATGTCTTCCCCATCACACCTTCTCTTCCTCCTGAGTTCCCCATCTCAGGGAGTGGTCCCACCATCCACTCAGTCCACAAATCCTGAAGTGATCCTTCCCTCCAGACAGCCCAAGTTTAGTGACAGCTCTGTCACTTTCAAGCTGTGTGACCTGCGACCTCAGTTTCCTCATCTGTGAAATGGGATAACAGCCCAGAGGTTGTGAGAGGATTAAATGGCATCATTCATTCAGAGTGGCAGCACAGAACATGGTATGGCCTAAAATCTATTGTAAACTATTGTTATTATTATGATTACTAGAGGGGCCCTCTTCTTAATCTAACAGCCACTGTCCCTCTGGATTGGCTTGGGAGGAAGGCAGGATGATGCCCATGGAGCCATGGAAGGAGACAGGGGAGGATAGAGCCAGATGAGGAGGAGGAGGGTTCATGGAGCAGGGGATTCCCAGTAGGGGACTGTCTGTGGGCCATGAGGGGTAAGGCTCCTGGGGAAGAAGAGCTGGTATGGGACAGGGAGATGTCCAGGACATGCTAATGGGGCCCAGGTTAGTGCCCAGATGACTCCCTCTCAGATCCTTTCCAGCTGTACATGCTCCCATTCTGGGGAGTTCTCTGCGTCTGACACCATCCCCTTCCTAGAACATTGAAGCCAGAGAGGCATCTCACTGAGCTCAAGACCAGAACTTCCAGCAGAGCTGTACCACTATGCACTAGGCTACCTCAGGAGGTAGCAAGCAGCTGGTCAAAGAAGGTATGCAAGCAGAGGCTGGTGGGCACTTGGCAGGCAGGCTCCGGAGGGGACTCTGGTGTCTGATAACACCAGAATGAAATGATAGGGAGAATGAAATGATCTTTACGTTTCCTTCCTGCATCCTGCCCCAAGAGCCTATTGTCAGAATATTCCTAATTAAACCTTATAATAAAGAAAAAATATACAGGCACTAAAAAGTGCTAGACTTAAATCCATACCATGGAATACTACTCAGTAATAAAAGGGAATGGATTTTTTTTATCGATATATGCAACAACTTGGATGCATCTCCAAGGAATTATGCTGAGTGGAAGAGTGGTGGTGGGGGAACCAATTCCAAAAGGTTACATACTGCATGATTCCATGTATGTGACATTTTTGAAATGACAAAATTTTAGAAGTGGAGGACACATTTTTGGTTGCTGCTGGCGGAAGGGTGGTAGATGCTGGAACAGAGGCGGGTATAGTTATAAACGCGTGTATTCATTTCCTGTGACTGCTGTAATAAATTACCAAATTTAGTGGCTTAAAACAATACAAATTTATTCACTCACAGTTCTGGAAACCAGAAGTCCAAAATCAGTGTCACTAGGCTAAAGTCAAGATGTTGACAGGGCTGTATTCCTACTGGAGTCTCTGGGGGACAGCCTGTTTTCCTGGCCTTTTCTAAAGCTTCAGGAGGCTTTGCTGCAATGCTTTGCTGCATGACCCCTTCCTTGCATCACACCAACCTCTCATATCCATCATTTTCTTCTTCTTTCTTTGACTTTCTTGCCTCTCCCTACAAGAACTCTTGTGATCACATTAAGGGCCCACCTGGATAATCCAGGATAATCTCTCCCATCTCAAAGTCCTTAATCATATCTGCAAAGTCCCTTTTACCATATAAGATAATATTCACAGGTTCCAGGCTACCTTCGGGGAGAGGGGTGGTGGCATTCTTTAGCCTACCACAAAGGGCACCCCAGGGATCCTGTGGTGTTGGGATACACAGACGTACACAGGGGACAAAATTGTATAGAACTTGACGCTCAAGGAAACACCACTGAGTACAAGTAAAAACTAGTGAAGTCTGAATAAGATCAGTAGGTTGTAACAATGCCAGTATCCTGGACGTGATAATATACTATAGTTTGGCATACGGGGCAAAGTGCACAAGAGCTCTCTCTGCATTATTTTTCACAATTGCATGTGAATCTACAATTATTTCAACAAAAATTTCAATTAATAAAAAAGTGCTAGACGGGGGCTTCCCTGGTGGCGGAGTGGTTGAGAGTCCGCCTGCCGATGCAGGGGACACGGGTTCGTGCCCCGGTCTGGGAAGATCCCACATGCCGCAGAGCGGCTGGACCTGTGAGCCATGGCTGCTGAGCCTGCGTGTCCGGAGCCTGTGCTCTGCAACGGAAAAGGCCACAACAGTGAGAGGCCTGCGTACCGCAAAAAAAAAAAAAAAAAAGTGCTAGACGGAAGTGTGGCAGAAACCAGTTTGGTTATCTTCTGAGTGCCTCTTCCCTGGAAAGAGGGAAGAGCCCACAGGGTGGGCTCTTAGCAGCCATGTGTTGTGAGGTGAGCTTTCCCTCTAGGCTACAGGTGATTGGGGGGCACTTGACCCAATTAGAGCCACTTCTCAGTTCTTTGGGACAATTTAGAATTGGGACACCAGAGAGTTACCCTTTGGAAGGCTGGACTAAAAACGCATAAACATGTGCTTTGGGTGTCGTGTTCCACCACACAGAGGGAGGAGCAGAGGATGCACATTCGCAGGCAGAGACGATCAGAGCCTCTGCAGAGAGAAGCAGACCAGAGCTGTAGAAGAGGGCACCCTGGGTTCTGCTTAGCTTTCTACTTTCTGTTTCTAATCCCTCTGGGGTGTGGCCTGACCTAGCCCTTGGATTTCATAATATTCTCTCTGCCTTGGTACAAAATCCCCTCCCTCCCCATCCCCTAACCTCCAGCCAGCCGAAGAGGATTTCTCTTATTTACAATCAGGAAGCCCTAACTACTAAAAATGGAGCGTGTCAGGACTCTGAGCTCCACAGCCTGCTTGTCCCCACCCAGGTGCCATGGAGAGGTGCATGTGTCACCCCTCCTTGGTCCTTTTTGTATCTTGGGCTTTAATCCCTGTTTCTTACCCTCTGGGCAGAACTTGTCTGTCTGCACAGTGAAGGAGAGGGCCTCGCCCAGGAGCCCTGTCAGCTCCCCACACCATCACACCACAGACACTTGACAAATGTGCATAAGATTGAGTAGAAGCCATCCTGAGAATCCTTAGTCTCAGGGCAGAGGACAGTCTGAGGAGTGGGCGAGCCGAAGCACTGTCACATCTTAGAGAAAAGGAGAATGAGAAGAGTCCAAGTCAGCTCCCCCAGGCAACCAGGAAACAATTTGCAAGATGGAATTCAACAAGCAATGCCAACAAGATCATAATGACCATATTTATGGGAGAATGTGGAGGCCCGAGCGTGGGTTTTCATTATCATGTGTACAAATGTGATCATCTCCGTGCAGCCAGCCTCCCGCTCCAGGCGGCAGCTGTTGGCTGGTGCATGGTAATTTGATGTAAATTGCCCCCAAATATGGTAATTTTCTCTCCTACCAGGGGAGTTTGAAGTCGCAAACCTGGAGATGTTGGCAGCAGATGTTTTCTTACTTCTTTGCAGGCTGCTGGTATTGTAGAAAAGGGCAAGCAGATCTGGAGACAATGTTTACCTTTGCTACCTTCAGCATACATGTTGTGTGGACTGGAATGAGCCACTTTACCTCTCTGAGCCTCCAGTTTCCTCATCTGTAAAATAGGCACGATGTCTGCCCGGGCTGCTTTGAGGAGCAAAGATATAGTCAGAGCACCTAGTACAATGCTTTTATTAATATTATTGTTTCAGTTCTCAAAGTTGCCAGTTGTGGGGGCATTGAGCAGTCAGTGCCCAGGGATTTCCCCTGGTCCCCAGTAGTGAGTTCCCCCAGGCAGAAAACAACAAGAACAAGGTGATTAAAATAAACATGAAAAGTGCTGTGGGAAAAGGTCAGACTGAGGACAGACTGAGGGTTCAATATCTGTACAACGTAAGAGCTCATTGGAATTTGTAGGGAAAACATCAATACCCCAATGACGTAAATGAGCAGAGGGTACAGATAGACCGTTCCCACCAGAGAAGGGCAAATAGCAATCCAACACAAGGAGCAATGTAGCCTCCTTCTTTTTCTTTTCTTCTTTAAAAGGTAGTGAAAGACATCAAGTTGAAACAGCCTCAAGATGGCTTTATTCCCATAAAACAGGAAAATTATTCAAAAGAGGAACCTGATCCAGGTGAAGTTGCTAGTAAGGGTGGAACACCCAGCTCTTGGGGTGGCAACCTCCGTGGGCATGGATGCTTTACTAGGTGACCTAACTGTGTGTACCAAAAGTCACAACAGAACGAATGATCTGGGAGCCTCGCTAATGTGTGTTTCTCCCGAGGAAATGATCTAATAGAAGTAAAAAGCTGAGTAAACAAAGATGCTGTGGAAAAGTGGAAAAACACGGTGTGCATGCATTCATGGTAGATGGTGAATCGAGCCACGATGCTTCCACATGAAATACTCTGACATGCTTAAAAGGGGAATGTTTTGAAGAGTGGGCATACAATGCGGAATCATGTTTATGGTATAGTTTAAATTTAAAAACAGAACAAAAGGCTATTAGCAGCATGATTGACACTACAAGCACATGTGCCCATGTGAGGGGAGGACGGCTGTTATGGAAAGGAGAAGCCCTCTTGAGAGAAATGGGGAGATGGCACAAAGGGAGACTACCTTCAGCATGAGAGTTCTGTCTCTAGGCCACAAAAGGTTGTCTCAGAGTAGCTGCAGTAGCAGCAGACGGGCTTTGACGGCCCTGAAAAGCTGACCTGGGGTGTGAGGGGAAACTCCTTCTGGGGGCTGCTGGCAGCTCAGCTCCAGGAAGAATCTTCTTGTAGTCAGAGCCTTCTCATGGTGATGTGGGCTGGGTCCTGAGGTAGTGAGCTCCCAGGGGCTGGAGGTACGCAAGCAAAAGCTGGGGCAGAGTCAAGTGCAGGTAGGCAGCTGGATGAGACGTCACCCATTTAGAAGGTTAAGTGATGCTAATCTCCTGCCTACTCATAACAGCACATCTGGCCAGATATCCCCCAGACGGAAACAGGGTAAACTCATTTGTTCACGGAACACAGGGAAGGAAAGAAGGAGAGAAAGAAGAAGGAGGAGGGCGGGAAGGAATGAGGGAGAGAGCAAGGGAGAAAAGGAGGGAAGAAGTGAGGGAGGGAGGGAGGAAGGGAAAAGGGGGAAGGAGAAGGAAGGAAGGGAGGAGCGGTGAGCCCCATCACATGCTGAACAGGGATCTAATGCCTTTGTAAACGCCGGCAGAAACGCCTCCTCCTAACTGAAAAGCCCACGCGGCTGCTGAATCCAGCCCATGTTAATGAGACCAAAACACGTTAGAGCAGACACTGACTGCAGGCGTCACAGCGCCAGGGCTGAGGACACCAGAGTGAATACACTGACAGAAGCGAGGCTGGGTCAGTCTTGGCCTGTATGGGCATCATCGTGTTGTTCCCTCACTTGAACCACCCTGCGGCGAGACTGTCAGGTGCAAAGGGTCTGCAGGATTTTCATGGGGGAAAGTACCACTCCCACTACCTAGATTGTTGTCCCTCTGAAATGGAAAGTAGTGGCCTCTAAAGGCCTAGATAAAAACATCTGCTCAAACAAGTATAGCAAAGTACAAATCTGTTCATAGGACTTTTTTTTTTTTTTTGCCTGTTTAATGTCTTCAGAGAAATCGTTACCAAGATAAAATGGGCCATTTGGGAGGCTGTGGTTGAAGCTATGTTCAACCAATTCTCCCCTCCTGCTTGTGACATTTAACCCCTCCTACAAAAGGTTAATGCTGTTATCTTCAGCCTTGCTCTTAGCAAAATGTCTCTCGTCGTATTTTCAATTAATTAGTGAGGCACCAAAGTGCTGTGGCCGTGGACCTAGACCTTGGAGTCGCACCAACCTTGTTCCAGCCTTGCCATCCCTCACATGGGTCTCAGGACAACTGTGCATCAATTCCCTGCTCCAACCTCACCCTCCCCAGGCCATCCTCCACACAGGCTACCAGAATGTTCTTTCTAATTTACCATTCTGATTCTGCTTAAAGACCTTCCACGCTCCATATTGCCTACTGGATAAAGCCTAAAATCATTCATCTCCATTCATTACTGTTCTAGCATTAGCTCTTCTCACCACACCCCTAATCATCACCGCCGCAACTCCCACTGCAATCACACGTCCTACTGCACCCCAGCCATTGACCTGCTAGGAGAAAGCTACCTCACTCACAGGGCTGGGCTGAAACCACAGTATCTAGGCCAGCGCACTTCACATTTCACAGAATATGTAGTCATCTGGTTTGAAGGGTTCTTAAAAATAGAATCCTAGCTTCGCACAACACTTCTCAGTTTACCAGCCTTGTCATGTAAATTATCTCATTTAACCCTGACCCCAGCCAACCTCGTGAGTGAATATTATTATGCCTGTTGTACAGGTGAGGAGCAGAGGCTGAGGGAGATGGCTCAGAGCCTGGAGGCAGAGCTGGAACCCAAGGGTAGGAACCAACTCCCCTGAGCACATCGTGCAGTCTGACCCAACAGTTTGTTCCAAGATCCCAGGTATTATTTCTCCTGTCTTACCAAAGAGGAAGCTGGAGGGGCCAAGGAACATGCTGGTATCACAGCGCTACTGAGTAGCAGGGCTAGAGAGACCCCAGTCCATCCAGCTCAATGCCCACATCCCAGCTGCCTTTCCGAGACAGCCATAAAGAGGCCAAGTTGAAGTTACCCTTTGACCTTGGCAGTCATTCGTCGTTGGGTTCCGGGGACAGGGTCTTCTAGATCATTATTTAGAATGTGATGGGAAGTGGGCATTTAACCAGACAACAGCTGTCGTGTGAATTGAGTGACCCAATTGTCCTTGAGAAACGTGTGTCTTCTGGGAATGACTCCCAGCCCTTTCTGTGCCCTGATCTGAGATGACTAATGGGAAATCTACGTCCGACCCTGAACCCAGTGGCAAAGAGAAGAGCCTTAAACCCTGGTCTGGTGCATGGGGTGCTGCACATCCTCAAGTTGTGTTTCACAGATTGCTTTGAAATCCTAGTTATCTGCTCATTCATTCATTCATTCCACAAACATTTCTTGAGACCTGTGCTGTGGCAGAAACCAGGCATTCCCACATATGTGAAATGTGGCTTCAGTCTAGTGGGGAGCTAGACAGGTAAACGTATAAGTAGGAGGCTTTCTTAGCCAGCTCCTGCCTTTACCACAGGAAGGAGCGGAGGCCTAGAGCAGGTGGAGGCTCTTCTCTGCATTCAGAGGACAGATTTGCGCAAATGTGCATTCGAGCCAGAGACCTCACAGTGACATTTTTTTCAGGAGGCTGAAGGGGTTGAAATTTCTGTTTTCCCCCAGGCAACCTGTAGGAGAGTTCCTTTGACAAGAGAGTAAAACATCTGTGTTTACAAGAGAGGCAGCTAAGGGCCTCTGAGGCTGCCTCATGAAGGTGTTGCCCCAAAAGACACAGTCTGAGGTGGAGGCATCCAGAGGCGGCAGCCAGAGCCTGGCTTAGAGCCGCAGGTGCCGGTTTCTTCCTTCTGGTCTCCCATCTTGGTGGGAGCCAGCAGACCTGGCCCGGGACCAGGTCTAGACTTGCTTCCCACTGAGTGGTTGTTTGATGGATGGACTTCGTCTCATCTCTCCCCTTTTCCATCCAACACTCAGCTCACATAGAGCTCAGAACACTTCTTCATCCTGCTGTTTCCCATCTCCTAGATTGTATTGAGCTCCTTATCTTCACAGTCAAGGCCTTTACTACAGCTCGTCTCTCCTCCTCAAACACGCCCGCATCCCCATGCTGAACCCGGATCAAAGTCCTTATTCCCAAACATGTGTCTTCTTTCCTGTGGGCCTGTGCCCTTGCTGTCTGTCCCATCTGGCGGGCACACCCCTTCCCCAGGCCTTTGTTCCTGTCCATTATGACCCCTCCTTCCCCTGGCCAAGAAGACTGGCCTCCTCTTTGAGCATGCTCCACTTCCCTGGGTGTTGAGGCAGCCCCAGAGGCAGAATGTTCTGAATTCTTCCTCTGCACATTCCCCTGGTCAGAGTAAAATGCACAAGGAGCTATTTGAGAACAGTATCAGGCAACACACTATCAGTTAAGGAACTAGTGAGAATGCGGGTAGGTGCTTTGCTTTTCCCAGGGAACAACAGCTGAATCAACCCCATGACGAGGGTGACTGCAAAAGTAAGTACAAACAAACTCTCTGTTGTTGACACAACGCTCCTTCGTCCCATGGAAGTCTTACTTCGACTCAAATTTTAAGTCTCTGGTTCAGTCACTAGGTCATGATACTTGTACTCTCAGAGCCTTAGTTACCCCATATATAAAATGGGATGGATGAACCCACCCATTTGTGGAGGTGGAAGTGCTTTGTAAACCGTGAAATGAAGTAAACCCAGCAGAAGATCCCAGGCACCCGGTGGCATCTGAGTTCTATCCCCGGGACCAAAGATACCACCTAAACAGCCTTCAAGCAACGAGAGGTCTCATCACACAAAGTCTCACTCAGAGTAGCCAGGAGTAATCCCACTGAAGAGATGCCAGCTGAACTCTTCCCGAGGCCTGGACGTGCAGAGGGCTGGTGGAGCCAGGACTGACTGCACACAGGAGCCTTGGACGCCCCACGACGAAGAACGGGGAGGGTCTGCAGGCTCCTGGCAGGGCAGAGTCGGTGGGCCCAGGGCCAGGGCTGTAGTATCAGGGAAGAGAAGCTGGACAGAGGGACCCATTCCCAGTCCTCTGCGTGGTGATCTGTGACCGAGTGAGATGCAAGGAGGGACAGAGGCCAGGGACAAGTCTCTTCCCCTCAGTTTCCTTACTTGTAAAATAAGAACAAGGTGCCCTCCAAGTCCCCCTTTAGCCCTGAAATTCTGTGGGTCAATGAGAGATCTCCCCCGGTGAGCAATCTGCTCCTGCACAAACACACAATATGAAGAAACCAAAGCAGATTGTTCTATATTCATTTGGAAACTAACTCCCTGAAACAGTCTCATCTCCCCCAAATGCTTGCTGTTGCTTTTCCAAATCTCGGCATCAGAGCCACAAGTTCCAGGTATCTCTGCATTTGATGCAATCAGGCTAGAGAAATCTCTCCTTCCAGACCATAGCCAGGTGGAGCCATCTGCAACATGGAGCTGAGAATAAAGCAGCAGAAAGACTGCTGTGTTGTTGTGAGTGGAGAAGAGGTCAAAAATGACCCCTCAGCCTCGGGAGGCAGAGGTAACGATGGAATGCCAGGCCTTGACCACGGGTGGGTCAGACAGAGGGACAGTCTGTGTCCCATGAAACTGACCCTCCTAACCATAGCCTCAGGAGTTAGATGTCATTTCCCCCATTTTAGAGGTAAGGAAAACAAGGCTCAGAGAGGGGAAGTCACCTGCCTAAGGTCACACAGCCAGTGGCCAAATCAAGCTTCAAAAGGTAGTCTCACTGGGCTACAGGACCTCCCTGCTGCTGACACTGATCTGTTATAAGCATGTCCCCATTAGCGGAGTGTCCCTCCAACAATAAGTGCTGGGTAGACTCAGCTCTTATCCCAGGGCTCTCAGACACAGAAAAGATGCTCAGTAAATGTGGGCGGAATTGAATTTAATTGAACTGAATATCCATGGGAGCCCACCTGACATTGGAAATTAATGGACAGGTGATCCTCTGTCAGGGCCGTGGTGTGTATCATCTCTGCAGTGGCTCCCAGGAGTCAGGCAGACAGATAAAGTGTTTCCGTCCCAGCGGGGGGGCACAAGATCAGACTCTTAGAAGGAATTAATAATATCCAAGGAATTCCTCTGGAACAGTAGGGGGGAATAAAGATTCTTCAAAGAAAGCCTAATAGCGAATTCTCTGGATTTTCCAGCTAATTTGAAGGTACCTACTTGGAACATTTTCTTGTCAGAAAAGATTTTAAAATACATTCATTCAGTGTGACATGATAATTTGAGCCTGGCTGCCTGATGAATGCCTTTTATCTATTCCTGAGCTATTGTTCCCTGGGATCGAGCTGATGGGCTGGAACGGGCACTTTGTTAAGTGCACAAACAGAGCTACTTTCAATGATATCTGGCCATGGGATGCAAGGGGGTCTCAGAAAGATGCTGTTGGGGGTTTGTAATGGTAAGGTATCAGAGAAAGAAGGAACTTTAGAGATCAGAAAAGGCAACTTCCTCATTGTTCACCTGGGGACACCAAGGCCCAGGGAAGGACAAGGACCTGCCAGTACTACACGCCAGGAAGATGGCAGAGGTGGGACTTAGACCTGGATGTTCTGACCCAGAAGCCAAGCCTCGCCTTCCTGCCTACAGGACTCCTATGGAGAAAACACAGCAATGGACAGTGTGTGTCCGTGCCACTCACACCCCCACTTGATCCTCTGCCTGTTGCCCAGGGAACACTCACCTGTTTCATGCCAGGGCTTGGCTGTCAGAGCGCAGTGCATTTCTGACAGCTACCTCTTCTCGGCTATACAATGCTATTATCGAATCAGCTATTTTCACAGGCCCTTTTCCCTTTCTCCATCTTTTATCTTTTCCTTTATTTTAATGCCTTTGTCTCATGGAAGGCAAATTTCCAGGCCTGGCCATCTGATAATCATTTGCAAAGGCTCCATGCTTCTTTATCATCCTTTCTAAGATGAAAGGACTTGTTTGGACTTATTGTTTATCTTTACATAATGTTATGGCTTATACTGATTTTTCTATTGAAGTTTCTTCAGTATTTTTAAAAACCAGTTTCTGTGTTAGGGTGTCTGAGAGAACTCCATATGTTAATAAATTGTTTGCAAAATTGTGACTTAGGTTTTCTGCTTTGTCAGAGCAGGGTGGCTATTCCTGTCTTTAAAAACTCAGTGAACTGCCTTTCGTTAACATTTAACGAATAAAACAGCTCCATCGGGAGTACAAAGTTGACATTTTCATTGTTTTCCTTAGAAAACACCACAGTGTTAATCATCCCTCAAGGGACTTCGTTTTCCACAAAAGTAAGATAACAAAGGCCCAGGGTAGGTGTGCATGTATGTGCACACTTGTTGGTATTTAGACATGTATGCATGTCTGTTTTTCCATGCTAATGTTTGTGTGTCTGAATGTGTATTTATGACACTATACACGTGACTATATTTGTCTGCCAATGTATAATTAGCCATGTGTATGTCTAGGCTTTTGTTGTTGCTGGTGGTGGTGTGTGTGTGTGTCTGTCTGTATAGATGAATCTGTGTGGATCTGAATGTATGTGAATATGTGCATTGTGTGTGTCTGTGTGTCTTACGGCCATGTGACTATATTCATGAGTAGATGTTTTCATGTACGTATGCTGCTTTGTATGTATATACACATCTATCTAGGTGTGTGAGTGGGTGTTGTGTGTGTGATGATTTGTGGGTTTGTGTGCCCATGTGTCTGATTGTAGGCACTTGTGTGGGGATGTCTTTGTCCTTGTTTCACTACTCAAGTGTTTGCAGGAGGGGATGCCCAGATTAGCGTTCAGAGCCTCCTGTATACATGCACACAGTACCCTCTAGTGGACATCAAAAGAAAGCATCCCCCCAAACCCCCACAGAAAAGAAGGATCTGAATCACCTCTAGTTCTACACTAGTCCATGGCTACATACAGGGCAAAGTTTCCAGGATGGTCCTTGAGAGGCAGGGGAGGGTAAGGCTTCCACTTAACAGGGAACTCCCTGCAGGGTCCAGCCCACTGGCCGCTGCTTCATAGTGTGGGATGAAAGGACTCATCCTCAGGTATGGAGGCTAGATCACTGAGCTTCTACTTAGTGGGGTCAGTGGGCCAGGAGGAAGGGAACCTGCATGCCATCAGATCAGGGTGCAGAGGAGCCTTACTCAGAGCTTCCACACTTGCTGGGGCCCTGCCTTCTCCATTGTCCCAGTCAGGCCCAATTATAAGAACACGTTCAGCTCCACACCCTTCATGTACCAATGTACCAAGTTCCACGTCCCAGGAAATAGGATCCCTTCACCTGAGATGTTGTATGAGCTTCCTCTTGCTGCTGTAACAAATTACTACAAACTTAGTGGCTTAAAACAACCCAAATGTATTATTTTAGAGTTCTGGAGGTCAGAAGACTAAAACAGATGGGCAGGACTACGTTCCCTCTGGGGGCTTTAGCGGAGAATCTGTTTCCTTTTTCAGCTTCTGGAGGCTGCCTGCAATCCTTGGCTCATGGCCCCGCATCATTCTGACATCTACTTCTGTTGTCACATCTCTGTCTCTGACTCTCCTGCCTCCCTCTTTCCTTGACCCTTGTGATTACCTTGGGCCCACCTGGATAATCCAGGAGACTTCCCATCTCGAGATTCTTAATCACATCTCCAAAGTTTCTTACTACATGGGATAACATTATCAGGTTCTGGATATCAGGATGTGAACATCTTTGGGGGACCCATTGCTCAGCCTACTGCTGATACCCATTCCAGCGTCCCTCATCGCCCTGTACAGTTCTGTGTAGGTCAGGACAGACAGACTTGAGCACCTAGGTTCATTTGTGGAATGTTCACCCTGTGTCTGACATTGCACTGAACTCTTTATGGACGATCTCACTGGATCCTTTTAACATGTCTATGAGGTAAGCACTGTCGTTATAGTATAACTGAGACCTAGCAAGGCTAAATAATTGGCCCAAAGTCACACAGCTGGAAGTCATGGGGACAGATTTTGAAAACAGAATTTTTCAGCTTCAAAACCATGTTCCTCACCATTAAAAGACATCATAAGGGTCAAACTTCTATTTTATAGAAGAGAAAGCTGAAACCCAGAGGCAGAGCATTTGACATCAATCAATGCCTTAAGAGAAATGTAAACATCTGTCCTTTTAGAGACTACGGTACCAAGCAGTCATGGGTGATCCAGGGCATAAAGATTGTTTAAAAGACAGGTGTAGGGACTTCCCTGGTGGCTCAGTGGTTGACTCCATGCTCCCAGGGCAGGGAGCCCGGGTTCGATCCCTGGTCAGGGAACTAGATCCCACAAGCATGCCGCAACTAAGAGTTTGCATGCCACAACTAAAGAGCACACGAGCTGCAACTAAGGAGCTCACCGGCCGCAACTAAGGAACCAGTGAGCTGCAACTAAGGAATCTGCAAGCTGCAACTAAGAACTGGTGCAACCAAATAAATAATAAAATAAATAAGATTTAAAAAATTTTTTTAAAAAGACAGGTATATTAAGGTATAATTTACATACAGTAAAATTTACCCGTTTTTGGTGTACAGTTCTATGAATTTTGACAAACATATAGGGTTGTATAACCACCACCACAATCCAGAAATAGCATATTTCTGTGACCTGCCCAAAATTTACCTCATGCCTCTTTATAGTCAAACCCCTCATTCCATCCCAGCCCCTCCAACCACTGACCTATTTTTATGTCCCTTCAGTTTTTGCCCTTTCCAGAATGTCATAAATGGAAACATAGATGACCTTTTAATTCTGTTTTTTATTGGGGTCTTATATACATGTTGTAAAATGTATGCTTTCCTGTATAGAGTTCTACAAGTTTCAACAAAAATGCCCACAGTCATGTAACCAATGCCACAGTCAAGACACAGAACTATTCTATCACCCCCCAAAATTCCCCTGTGCTGTGCTTCTGTAGTCATCTTTCCTCCCCACCCTGACAGTCAGTGATCTCTTTTCCGTTCCCATAAGTTTGTCTTTTCCAGAATGTCATATAAATAGAATCATACAGTATGTAGCCTTTGAGTATTTCTTCTTTCACTAGCCATAGTGCATCTGAGGTTTATCCACATTATATGTATCAGCAGTTCATTCCTTTTAATTGTTGAGCAGTATTCTATTGTAAGAATGAACCAGTTTGTTTATCCTTTGACCAGTTGAAAGACGTTTAGGTTATTTCCCAATGTGGCGATTGTGAATTATCCTTTGTAAGTTCTGCTGGATTTGCTTTGATAATATTTTACTGAAGCTCTTTGTATTTATGTTCATGAAGAATATTGGACTATAGGTTTTTCTTTTTTCAGAATATCTTTGCTTTTGGTATCGGGGAAGTGATTGCCTTGTAAAATGATTGGGCAGTGTTTCCTCCTCTTCTACTTTCTGTAAGAGTTTGTGTAGAATTGGTATTATTTATTCCTTAAATAACTTGGTATTAGAATTCACCAGTGAAGCCATCTGAGTCTGGAGTTTCCTTTGTTGAAGGTTTTCAGTTATAAATTCAATTTGTTTAACAGATACAGGGCTATTCTTGTTATCTATTTCTTCCTGAGTGAAGCTTTGGTAGTTTGTGTCTTCGAAGGAATTTGTCCATTTCATCTGAGTTATTAAATTTATTATTGTAAAGCTGAGGAGAAAGTATTGAAATAACCAAACACAAGAGTGAATGAGTTACTTAAGGAGACCATAGCAAACAAAGAACAGAAATTCTGGGTTAGGAAATAATTTGAAATTCATGAAAAACTTTATGCTTTTTTGAAACGAGTCAGTGTATTAAAAAGTACAATTATGCAGAAAGATGTAGCACAAAGTCTTATCAAAAAATTGGAAACCACATAAATGTCAAAGTTAATAGAGTATATTCACTTGATAGAATATATGTCATTTAAACCATGTAAAAATATGCATAGCAAAGTCTAGAAAGAAAAACACCAAAATGTTAATAATTATTTGTTAAGGTTTTGAGTCTATGGGGTCCTTTTCTTCTTCTTTTCTATTTCCTCCAAATTTGCTATATAACATTTTTTAATGGGATAAAAAATCACATTTCCTCCCACCTCTAGTGGGGGCATAACTAGAGTTCCTATCAAACACAGGACCTGACACATAGTAGCCCCTCAATAAATGGAGTAAAGGACCAGCACCTGAGATGTGAAGGCCCCTCTCTCCTGGGGCCTTGGCTGCCACCAAGACTGCTACTTCTGTTGCCACTGTCACCATCACCGCCACCAATCTGGGCTTAGGTCCAGCCCTGCCTGCCTCCTTGGGCCCTACATTAACTCCAAACTGCCCCAGGTATAGTGTGTGTGCACATCAAGTGGCCAGACCAGCTGCTTGGTCTGCACACTGCCCTCTCCCCATGGGGCTGAGCCCACGCACGCATGCCCTGCCACCAGGCATGTCTCCCCTCTCACATGCGTGCTGCATTGTCTCATTAGACTTCATTTACAAAACACAAGTTCAAAGGTAAACGTATTAAGCATTTCAAGACAATGGCAAATGCCCTGTGCAACTGCACAGGTTGCTTTTCCGGAAAACCAGCCTGGTAAAAGCATGGTGGCTTGGGCAACAGGCTTTATGTGGAATGATATTCCTTAGAAGTCAGAGTGGGTGCCAGGGCAGGCCCAGTAGTTGCTATTTTTGGAATACACATATACTCCATAACTACAATTGTGTAATTGTATATACTGTGGAAAGTAACAGGAAACCAAACATCATGAGGACAGAGAACATTTATTGGTTTTATTTACAGCTATATCCTCAGAGCCTAGCACTTAGTGGGTAATGAATATTTATTAAATATAATTCTAGAGATTCCTAGCCTTAATCTTTCTCATGAGCTTGATAACTCCTATACATCCTTCAAGATCCTATTGAAAATGCCCCTTCCTCTAGGAATCCTTCTGCAACCCTTCCACAGTTAGTGATTCTTCTTGTGCTTTTACTGCACCTTGTGCAGGCCTCTATATTAGCACAGAGCCAAAGCATGAGATTATACAGCAGCACATTATATAAATCCTCGTAACTTGGTTTAGTTTGAAAATTTTTCCTTAGGAATTTTGTAACTATCAAAATTCTTAACCCCATCAACTAGGATAAAGCAAATTATTCTACAGCATTTTCTAAGAAGGAAGGTATCTTATCTATTAATCATCCTTCCCTCCTTTTTTGCCAAATTTTGCTTTTATTTTAGTCCTAAAATGTGGCTGTTTACTTTTTTTAAATAAACTTTTTATTTTGGAATAAACTTAGATTCAAAGTTGTGTAGATAGGAGAGAGTTCTCCCTGTAGTTAGCGCCTTACATTACCATGGTACATGTGTCAAAACAAAGAAATTTGACATTGGTACATGACTATTAAGTAAATGCCAGACTTTATTTGGATTTCATCAGTTTTCCATTAATGTTCTCTTTCTGCTCCATGATCGAATGCCAGACACCATGTTGCAGTGAGTTATTGTGTCTCCTCATGGTCTCCTCTGGTCTATGACAGTTTCTCAGTCTTTCCTTGTTTTTCATGATCCTGACAATCTTGAGAGTCCTGGCTGGGTATCCTTTGGAATGTCCCCCAGTCTGGTTTATCTCTTGTTTTTCTCATGCTTAGACTGGGATTGGAGGTTTATGGAAAGAATAGCACAGATGTGAAGTGCCTTTCTCATCACATCATTCCAAGTGACACTTGACATCACTGGTGAGGTTCTCCTTGTTGCTTGGTTGAGGTAGTGTTTGCTAGGTGTCTCTTCTGGAAAGTTACTATTTTTTTCCTTTCCATGCTTTATTCTTTGGAAGCAAAGATAGGATCTAGAATTCTATCTCATGTGTCCCAGAACCTATCACCATATTATAATTAAGTGGACACCCAGTGATCTGAGAATTACTATAAACACGTGATGCTGTGTTACTCAAATTACAAAATAACCCTGATTTTGAGGAGGTAAGATGAGAGTGTTAGTGGCACTAATTAGTGTTGTTTGTCATAAGCCCTGTTCATATTTCCAATGCTGGCTGCATCTGGCCCCCTATGACAAATGACATAGTTGTTCCCAGGCCCCTACTCTGTCCTAGATGTTGTCTTGGGCTCTGTGGCTTGGACCATAGAGTTGAGCTGCTTCAACCCCTCTCTTATACAGTAGGGGAAAGTGAAGACCAGAGAGGGAGAGGGCTTGCCTGAAGTCACACAACCCTTGAGTAGCAGAACCAGAGCTGGAACTTGCGTCTCTCACTTGCCCAGTGTTTACAGTAATACTAGCCATAAACTGGGACCCTCCTTCCCCAAATTCCTATTCAGACAGGAAGGGTTCTCTGCTTTTCTGCATGGCTTCCCATTCCAGTCTCAGTATCTGTGTCCCTATTGTACAATCAAGCCTGGGTCTAGCATGGAATGTCCAGAGAAAAATAATCATACTTCCACACAGCCCTCAAGGAGCCCCTGGCAGGCAGGGTGACAGTTCCACTGAGGGCTTAGTACATGCTGGGCACAGAGTAGATGTAAATAATTGTTGGATGAATGGATTAGTAGAAACATTTAAATTCACCAGCCCCTTCCACCTGGTTAAGTCCCATCACCCACTTTGATGGTTGCATATTCCAGCTCTTGAGAACACTTAGCAACCTCAACCTCTACACCAGCGGTTTGACTAGAGACCTACTAAGGGCCCTTCCCCTATAAGAACCTATACTCTGAGGGCAGGGGCCATGTTGGTCTTTCTCACCAGCTGGATGTCAGCATTTAGCACAGAGAGTAAGCACCTAGTAGATGTTTGATGGGAATGAATGAGTGAGTGAATGAATGAACGAGGTCCCAGGCACAGAGAGGACTGGGCTGTCACACACACACAGCAGCCAAGTCTTCTAGTGGCCCAGATGCAGCTTCCATTTCTCACCAGCTGCCAGGCCATCACATCCGATGCAGGTTTTCAAATAGAAGCGAGAAGTTGAACGTTTGAAGCTAAACAAAGCAGTGGGCTGAGCCAACTTTCCTGGAGGCAAGCTGCTTCCCCCTCCACCCCGCCTGGCACCTCAGAGCCCACAGCCAGGCCTGTCCCACAGCCAACCCTCAGCTTCCAAAATCTGCACCCAGTCAGGAAATGTGGGGCTAGGGGCTTCTTCGAGGGAGGTCCCCCACCATCTTCCCATCCTGGACAGCCAGGGCAGACCTGGTTTTCCTTTCCTTGTCCACCCCGCTCCCAGCCAACACACCCAGATCCTGGGGGCAGAGGGGGGAGGGGGTCTACATTCAGCAGTGGAAAGAAGGAAGGAGATGTCACACCTGGGCACCCGCTGGGAGCTCTGCTAGGAGCTGGCTGCCCCACCTGGACTGGTTGCTCACAGCTCATTACACGTCAGAGGCAGGGGCTGTGACCACCTTTTACAGATGTGGAAAAGGAGGCTCAGAGAGGTTATGAACTTGCCAAGGCCACACAGCCCCATTGGTGGCAGGGCTGATTGGACCTCAGCTCTGTCTGATCCCAGAAACTGAAGTCTTGCTCCAGGCTGTGGAGAAGAGGTTTCTGGTCCCAAACTCTCTTGTCTTCCTCATTGCCAGAGTATTTCCCTTTTCTCTTCAGTTCACATGAACCGCCACTAGAATGATTCACTCCTTTGTTTATTTATTTTGTTTTTGCTCTTAAGGCTAATATAAGTAATGGGGGACAGGAGTGTAGTTATGGAGCTACCAGCCATTCACTCCCTGGTGTGAATTACTGCAATCCATTTGCTTTCCTTTTTTTTTTTTTTAATCTATTTTATTGAAGTATAGTTGATTTACAATGTTGTGTTCATTTGCTTTCCTTTTGACCCTGACCCCCAGCTGAGTCTCCCTTGCATGGAGCAGGTGGAAATGTTGTTAAGAAAAGAGAGTCAGGGTCACTTAACAGCCTTCACTGTAGTCAGTGGGCAAATTGGGAAACTGAGGTCAAGGGCAAAGAAGAGAAATGCCCAGAAGCTGGGTTAGGAAAGCAGGCAGAACAAGACCCCAGTTCAGGAATAGAAAAGGAGATTCCCAACACCAGAGTGAGCTCTTCCCACCAAAGTCCCCTGGTGAAGGTGAAGGAAAAGCAAAGGTGAAGGTGGTGGGGGAGAGGTGGGAAATCTCCAGACGGAGATTTTCAGAGAAAGGGTCTTTCTGAAATGGGCCATATCTCCTGGGATATAATTGCCTGTCCCAGTAAAGGAGGCCCAGCCACCCCGCCCCCCAGCACCCACACACTTATCTGAAGACCCTAGTTTAAAAAGATGCAAGCAGAGACTTCCCTGGTGGTGCAGTGGTTAAGAATCTGCCTGCCATGCAGGGGACACGGGTTCTATCCCTGGTCCGGGAAGATCCCACATGCCACGGAGCAACTAAGCCCGTGCGCCACAACTACTGAGCCTGCATTCTAGAGCCCGCGAGCCACAACTACGGAGCCCGCATGCCGCAACTACTGAAGCCCGCATGCCTAGAGCCTGTGTTCTGCAACAAGAGAAGCCACCTCAATGAGAAGCCCATGCACCGCAATGAAGAGTAGCCCCCACTTGCCACTAGAGAAAGCCCCCGTGCAGCATCGAAGACCCAATGCAGCCAAAGATAAAATTAATTAATTACTTAAAAAAAAAAAGATGCAAGCAATCTAACCCCATAGCTGGCAACAGCCTAGTATCTTAGAAAGTCTGTATTCTCTACCTGGGCTCCAGCCCCTGCTCCACCACTTAACAAGGCTTGTGGATTTCTCTGAGCCTCAGTGTCCTCTTCTGTAAAATGATTGCTTCCTTTTGAGAGAAGAGTTCATGACTATAAAGCATGTAGTACACCTAGTATATGATTGGCTTTCATGAAAAAGAGAACAACTACCTTTTGTTAGGACTAGAAATGGACCTTTTACTCGCTCCTCACTCTGGTTCCTCCTAGGGCCTGACCTGAAATCTCTCACTGGTCTGCACAACCCAGCAGAAACCCCTCCCAGGCAGTGCACGGAGGCCAGGCCTGGAACCCAGGAAACCTAGATTCAGTTCCCACCTCTTCCACAGACATGCTGTGTGACCATAGACTCGTGCCTTCACCTCTCTGGGCCTTAAATCTCCCATCTGGCATTGAGGTTAACAGTCTCTAAGTGCTTTATTTCATTTATTCCTTATGCCTATCTTAGGTGATAAGTATTATTGATATTCCCCTTTCACAGATGTGGAAATTGGGGCACAGAGAGGTAAAGTGACGTGCCTAAGGTTATTCATCTAGTGAGGGGCAGGGTCAGGATTCAGTCAGGTCTCTAATTTCAGTCATCCTGGAGAACATCAGGAGTGGTGAGGCAGATGGTGAGCATGGTGGGCTCCAGACAGGCTTGCAAGTCTGTGACAGATTTGAGGAGAAGGCAAAGGACCAAGAGGCTGGGAGGAGGTGGGGGAATGTCTGACTCATCAAGGCAGCTGCAAGGAGAGGAGCCAGTGAAGACTGAAGGCAGTGGGGGAATCGGGCCAGAGCCAAGTCTGTGGCCAGGGGCAGAGGGCGCTCCTTGGAGAGGTTGAGGGGCCTCATGGGCACAGAAAGGAGCCCTGGACTGAACTCTTGGATGGCAGAGGATTTGTGTTGGGGCAAAGGCTGACGTAAGGAGTCATGGCCTTGGGTGTAATGCTGATCTATCCCATGATTACTGTACATTTACAGCCCTCTATCTCGTCACTGTGTGATCTGCAGGTGTTTATCAGTGTGTCCTCATGGTGATCTGGGGAGGTGAGGCCTGTTTCACAAACTTTAGAGGTGGGTATTGAGTGGGAGCAGAGAATTTAGAGAGATTTGAGCCATTTGTTGGAGCCAGTCCTGGGCTCCCCAGCAAAAGAGATGTAGGAAATCCTTCTGTCTAACCCTCAGCTGCTCTGTCACTTGAATTCTCTCCACCAGAGAGGTTGAAAACAGGTGGTCACCAGTCAAATCCGTATTTTGTTTCGCTTGCAAAGGGTGTTAAAAATTTGTAGTTAATATTTTAAAACAGGGAGATGTGGGGCAACTGGAACTCTCATCCACAGCTACTGGGGTGTAAATGAGAACAACCTCTTTGGAAAGCTGTTTGACATTTATCTGCTAAAAGCGGAATACCTGCACGCAGGCATGCCCAGAGGCCCAGCAATTCCTCTTCCAATTGCATCTGGGCACCAAAAGACACGCGCTGTTCAAAGTAGCACAATATGTAATTGACCCAAATTGGAAACAACCCAAAAGCCCATCAAGAGTAGAGTGAATAAGTTGTGGTATATTCACACAAAGGAATACTATACAGCAGTGAGGATGAAATAACAGCTACATGACTGAATCTCTCATGATGTTGAGGGACAAACACTAGATGCAATGTCCTATGATTCCCATTAATAGAGTTCCATTTTTGTAAAGTTTAAAAACAGGATAAACTGGTTTATGGTGTCAGAAGTCAGGACAATGGTTACCTTTAGGGAGGGTCACTGGAAGGGGCACTGGCTAGGGTGAGGGTGTCTGGGCACTCATAATATTTTGTTTCTTGATGTTGATGCTGCTCTCACAGGTACATTCATCTTGTGCAAATTCCTCAAGCTGTACACTTGTGATGTATGTATCCACTTTTCTGTCTGTGCATTATCCTTCAATAAAAAGTTGGGTTTTTTTTTTTTTTTAAAGCAGTACAGCTTAAAAAAAAAAAAAAAGAGGGAGGTTGTTTATAACTACCCAAGTTTTCTGCTTCTTTGGAAAGTAGGAAACTCTGACCACTCTGGCTTGTGACCCAGCCTGGCTGTCCCAGTGAGAGTGTGTGGGATGCCTGCTGACCACAGTCCTCACCACTTTGTTCCCTGTCCTGAGACAGAGGACTAGTTACTGTATATCAACCCAGTTGCAGCGTTATTCTTCTTAGAGTAGAGAAGTATTTGCATCTACCAAAAATAGAACAGAAAGAAAGACAGAAGGAAAGATGGAAAGAAAGAAAGAGAGAAAGAAGGAAAGCAAGCATGCAAGCAGGCTAAGAGGGCCACATGATCTCAGAAAAAAATTGGGAGAGACGATTCTTGTTTGGCTCTCTACATGGTTTTTTTTTTTTTGGTTTTTTTGTTTTTTCCTTTGGTACGTGGGCCTCTCACTGTCGTGGCCTCTCCCGTTGCGGAGCAGAGGCTCCGGACGCGCAGGCTTAGCGGCCATGGCTCACGGGCCCAGCCGCTCCGCGGCATGTGGGATCTTCCCGGACCGGGGCACAAACCCGTGTCCCCTGCATCGGCAGGCGGACTCTCAACCACTGCGCCACCAGGGAAGCCCCCTCTACATGTTTAATATACAAACCTACTTCACTCTTGGCAGGTCATTTGCCTGGCCCCTGCATGCATTTCAGTTTGCAGCCCTTGCTCTACAATCACCCCTGCCAATGTCTGGCCTCTGTTTGCATACCCTGATGACAGGGAACTCATTCCCTATCAAGGCAGTGCTTTCCATTATGGGGCAGTTCTGGTTGGAAAGTTCTTTCTCAAGCTGACCTGAAATCTGAGAGTCTCAGACTGCAACGCCTGGATGAGACTTGGGAGATTTCCCAGCCAGAAGTCCTCAGCCTTTTTTGTCCCCAGAGGCCCCTGTCATTACCCATTCCCTCAGGCTCTTTGCTGGGATCTATTGTGTCTACCTCTCAAGCTGAGTTTATTACTCACCTGAGAGGACGTATATCCAAGCAATAGTGTCCTCTGGAATTTTTTAACTCTGAAAAGCCTTTAACTGGGAACCGCTGGTCTAGTCTAGCCCCCGGGCTTTGCAGGTGAACAGCAGATGCCCAGAGAGGAGAAGAAAAGTCCAAGGACACATGGTGAGAATGCCTTAGCAGATATAGCCCTCTGACCACTCCAAACCCTAATTGGTCACTGGGGTTGTTTTCATCCAGCCTGACCCAGGCAGAGAGCAGAGGGAAATGGGAAAGGGACAAAGGAGGGGTAAACTTCGGTGAAGAGAAGAGGAATGACACAAAGGTGAATCCAGGGCAGTTTGTGCCTCTGTCCAAGGCAGAGAGTGCCAGGAGGGAGGCCAAGTGCACTGGGCAAGGGGCAGTGGATCTGGGGGCACAGGCTGGATGGGAGATGAGCCGGCATATGAATAGAGGGCAGATTCTATCACAAGCTTACTTACCCAAGCTTCATGCTCCCTCACTCACTCTGAGCCACCCGTTCCCAAACCCTCCCTCCCCTCCATGCTCTTCCCACCTCCAGGCCTTTGGTCCCAATGGTCCTTGGGCTGTTCCCTCCTCACTCCTCTGCTGCTCAAATGGATCACTGACCAACACAATGCTGGACTTGGTTGTGCCCTTTGGTGTGCTGGTCACATTCCACAGTCGTGGTTCTCTTAGTCCTTACCGTGGCCCTGCAGAATGAGTATAGTTATTTCTAACTTACAGACAAGAAAACTGAGGCTCAGAAAAAGTACATTTTTTAATTTTAGGGACCCCTAAAAAATGAAGTGGGGAAATGAGAGTGGGACCCCAGGTCTTCAGGCTTCAAGGTCAATGTTCTTTCGACTACACTTCACCACCGTGCCTTTCATGTGAAAAATATTCCAAACCACGGGGTCTCATGTATATTCATAGAAAACAAAACTGGATAGAAACATCCAAAAATGGGAATAGTGGTTATCACTGGATGATTTTTATCCTTTTCACTCCAATATTTTCAGTTCAATCCATTTTTTATTTTTACAATGAACATGAATTGTTTCTATAATCAGAAAAAAAAACCCAAAAAACATTAGAAGTTAAATCATTCTCATCTCCCCAAAGCCCAGCTTGGTTTAGAAGGAGAGCACCCTGGAGATTAGCAGCTCTGTCCTCTAAACCTTAGTAGTTGTGTCCTGCAGTCCTTGCTATGGACTGAATTGTGTCCACCCAAAATGCATATGTTGAAGCCCTAACTCCCAGTAAGACTGTATTTGGAGATAGGGCCTATAAGGAGGTTATTAAGGTTAAATAAGATCATATGGGTTGGACCCTGTGGAGTTAGGGCCTATAAGGAGGTAATTAAGGTTAAATAAGATCATATGGGTTGAACCCTGATCCAATAGGATTAGTATCCTTATAAGAAGAGAGCTTTCTTTCTCTGCCCACCATGTGAGGACACAGCCAGGAAGTGGCTGTCTGGAGGCCAGGAAGAGTGTTCTCACCAGAAACTAACTCTTGGCCTCTAGCCCCCAGAAACATGAGAAAATAAATTTCTGTTAATTTAGCCATTCAGTTTGTGGTATTTTGTTATGGCAGCCCAAGCAGAGTGAGACACCCCTTCAACAGCAGAGAGGAGTGGGCCTGGAGCAGGGGTTAGGGTACTCACGAGGCTCCCCAGGGGTGCTTGGGTGTTTGTGGAGGACACAGACTACCAGATCAGCCCCCACCCCCAGAATTTCAAGTGGGCATGTCGGAGGATGAGCCCAAACAGATTCAGGTCCTAATCCCTGGAATCTGTATTATTTTAGATGGGAAAAGGGACTTTGTAGATGTGATTAAGTTAAAGATATTAAAATAAGGAGATTATCTTGCATTATCCAGGTAGGCCCTAAATGCAATCAATCACAAGTATCCTTACAAAAGAGAAGCAGATAATATGCTGCTGACTTTGAAGATGGAGGAAGGGGCCGTGAGCCAAGGAATGCAAGAAAAGTCATTCTAGAAACTGAAAAAGGCAAGGAAGTGGATTCTCCCTTAGAGCCTGCCCTGTGCTCAGGAAGGAGTATGGCCCTGACACCTTGATTTTCTTTTTTTTTTTTTTGACACCTTGACTTTCGTCAATGAAACTGATTTCAGACTTCTGACTTCCAGAATCATAAGAGAGTAAATGTGCATTGTTTCAAACCACAAGTTTGTGGTAATTTGTTACAGCAGCAATAGCAAACCAATACACAGTGTCATATCCATTTGGTACAACCAGGAATGTTTAGAGCAGGAAATAAATATCACCTCTGGTTCCAGAGCTGTAAGTGCTGGAGGTTTCAGGCTCACATATGCCTTTGTTGTTAAGGGGAGAAGGAACTTCCTCAAAGCCCCAGTTCCTCTGAGAGAGCAATGACTGACACTGATTTCCGGAATGTTCAAGTGAGTCTGGGTGAGTTGGACATCCTGGGTTAGAATCCACCACTCATTAGCTGGGTGACCTTGAGCAAATTATGCAACCCGATCTCTTCTTCTGATTTTGACTACACATTAGAATCACCCTGAGCATTTCAAACCATACCCGTGGCCAGTCCCTATCCTTAGAGACTCTGATTTAAGTGGTCTGGGGTGAGGCTTGGGCATCAGTGTTTTGTTTCGCTTTTAATGGATTGTTTTTGGCCGTGCCACACGGCTCGTGAGATCTTAGTTCCCCAACCAGAGATTGAACCCATGCCCTCAGCAGTGAAAGCACAGAGTCCTAACCACTGGACCGCCAGGGAAGTCCCAGTATCAGTGTTTCTATAAGCCCCCTGGTGATTATAACATAGAGCCAGACTGAGCGACCCCTCTCTAAATCTGTTCCTCCTCCAAGATAGAAATCATAGTTAGGTACGTATCACATGGGTGTGAGGAGCCCGAAATGAGGTAATCCATGTTAAGTGTTCAGCACACAGTAAGCCCTCAGTAAATATTAATTATTATTATACTTCAGTCTAGACAGGTGGATCATCTTTCATCATTGTCATCTTTCAGTGTCCCCTACTCTATCCCTTTTCAAAATTTTCAGGACGAATAGAAAGGCTCAGTAGATCACTAACATGGTGACATTTTCAGGTACACTTAAACCAAGCATTTCAAACTCCAGGGAGACACAGACGCGGTCTAATCAGAGGTTTCTCTGGCTTTGTGGGAATCCAGTGCCACACAGGGCAGTGTCACCTAGGTGAGTGTCTCACTCCCAGCATTGCCTTAAGGTTGCAAGAAATGACCCATTTATAAATATTCTGGATGGAAAGGACCTGTCTGGCAAGCCGACCAGTAGTTTTAAAAAATCCTTCAGGTTTTAAGACCAAGAGCTTGATTTACAGTGGACTCAAGGGCTGCCTCGAAGGGGTGGCTTCCAGTTTTCAAAAATAATTGCTTTTCTTCTGTGCTCCTCAGAGCTCTTCAGGCAGAGGGAGAAACAGTTTCCTAACTGGAGAGAGCTTTGGGAATGGAACCCAGTGGCTACAAGCCCTGGGAGCAGGAATCAGGGAACAAGCAAGGGCAGACCCAGGTTTTGTGGGGCCTGAGGCATATACGTTACGGGTGGGGTGAGGTGCTCTCTGCCACACCTGGGGCTCTGGGAAGCAGAACCGATGATGGTGATTATAAAGAGATAATGATTAAACAGGTTCGCAAACGTTGCTTGGTGAATAAACCACCTGCCCCAGTATAGCTGTTCCTTTGTCCCCGCTTGAGATCTGAGATGGGCTGAGGTGGAAGGCAACCAGAGATTCCAGCTGGAAGATTGTTCTGCCCCCTAGTTACCCCTCCTCTTTGTTTTGATTTTGCTTGAAAACAAGATTGAATTATCCTTTTTTCCCCTCTGGGTGTTACAAGTCAGGAAGCCTGTTAAATAAACATGCCTATTAAAGGCACTGATCTGTCCCCAGCATGCAGTTAATTGCAGCTCCAAGGCCACAGATGTAGTGGCTTTCGGATGTGGAGGCTGCCTCTTGGTGCTACTCTACCCTGCCCTGGCCTGCTGCGGTCTCCTTGCCTGGCTCGGGGTAAGTCCCTGTCCCTCTCTGGGATCCAGTCTCCTGTCCCATATAATCAGGGTGACAATACTATGAATTCATAGTCAACCCGTCACAGTGATGAACCCCTTTGGCGCAAGCCCTAAATGACAAGGCAGGACTCATTTTCAGCTGAAAAGCACTAGTATTGCCATATGGGTACTTTAATATAAAACGATCACCTACCACTTTGTAAGCAGCCGATGTCTAAGCCCCCAAGAGCCCACCTCCACTCTGACCTCCCAGCCCCTGCCCTGGGACCCAGCCCCACCCCAAACCTCCCCATGATTCAGCATCTAGAGGAATAATGCCTGGCGAGTGAGGGGGACCCAAGGACTGGCCATAGAAAAATTACAGCCAGGCTCACGTACATTGTCAGTGCTGGATGTTCTGTTAGTTAACATTTTGAATAGCATGCCTGGGCCCCTCCACGGACTCAAGACTTCCCAGTCTTGATATTGTCTCTCTGAGGAGCCTCTCCCACCCTTTGTATCCCAGAGTGGGGCCCAGCTTGTGGAAGAACCTGAGTGCAGCTGGGAATGAAGCCACCTCCCAGCCAGGGACCCGTGATCTGTCTACCCACCCTCCTTTCTGGCAGGTCATCTGGTCCAAAAAGTTGGCTTTGAGAGGACAGAGCAGGCCAGCTGTCCTCCAACCCCATGGAGGACTCTCACCAGACCAGGTAGAGGCCAGGTTCCCTGGTTCCTGCTCCTGAGTCACTTTATACTGCCCCTTCCTCATGAATATTCCCAGACCCCTCTACCCAGGGGCATAGCTGGGAAGGACCACAGAGCTACAGAGACCCTGGAACTGCCTCAGGGGTCACCAGGGTGTGGGGGTCTAGCAAGCTACTCCTCTTTACCTGGCTTGACATTGGCCTTTTGTATAAAATTTCCCCTCAGTGTGTGGACCGTTAGGCCCAGAGGGCACATAGTGAGGCAGGCCTCTGGCCCCCCCCAGCCACCCGAGATGCCACTGCATCTCATGTCCTGTCTCCTCTGTGGTTCCATTGTCCTCATTGTGCAGACACATCACTCTGTTCTGGGGAAGGAATATTCCATGATCTATACATAATCCATATGAACAGATGTACAATGGGAAACACCTTCCTTATTCCAATTTCACCAACCTGCAACTAATGCCTTAATCAGCCTATCTGAAAAGGTTGTTTAAATACCACACCTGACACCAGGTGAACAGTAAATAAGACTGTGGCACTTGTGGGTTCTTATTATGGTTGCTGGTCCAACCCCCTCCTCCCCATGGATTGAAGGACCTGGAGAAGCCCTTTTGCCTCTCTGGGCCTCAGTCTCCCCATCTGTACAATGGTGAGGTTGAAGCTCTAACAGCCCCCTTGTTCCCTGATCTGTCCCTGATTTTATAAGGCCAGGGGCAGGATTAGCCGTCATGGGAATCCTCTCTGCTAGGGGCTGCTCCTCCTGGATGACACACTGAGGCAGATACATGGCAGGATCTTTAGAATCAGATTTGGAGAGGAGAGACTCAACCTGGGTCAGTCACCTCCAGTAGCTTGTGGGGTGCTTAAGAGAGTGGCATTCAAATTCAAACTTTGCAATTCCAGATGTACTACTTACTAGTGAATCATTTTCTCCTCTCAGCCTCAGTGTCCTTAGCTGTCAAAGAAATTGATAACACTTGTCTTCACAGCAGAAGGGCCTGTAGACTCCTAGTTATCCTATGTCTTGTCTTTCCACAGTCACAGAAATGGAAGCCCTCAAAATGACCACCCAAAATAAAAACTACTTTCCCAGCCTCCTTTGCAGGTAGTTGTACCATGTGACTAAGTTCTCGTCAGTGGAATGAAAGTATAAGTGTTTGGGGGCAGCTTCGGGGGCCCTTCCTTTAAGCAGCTGGCATGCATTCTTTGCCTTTTTGTCTTCGTCCCTTCCTCCATCCTGCCGCCTGAAATCTGGATGTGGTAGCTACCATTTTGAACAATGAAGACAATGCTAACTGCTAAGATTGACCAAATCGTGAATTGGAAGGGGCAAATATCCTTGAGGATTCTTTATCACCTTCCTAGACTACTTACCTCTGGGCTTACTTTACTTATTTAGAGAAATCAACTCCCATTTTGCCACTGTTGTTAGAGTTTCTGTCACTCGGAGCGAAACCTAATCCTCACTCACTGCCGTGGGATCTGATGAAACTAGAAGGTTCTCTAACCAAAGCGCCCTCCTGCCTGAAAGTCCTCTGCGCCTTCTCAGGATAACACTGAAACTCCTTAGCATGACACTTAAGACCCTTCGTGATTTGTCCCCTCTACCCCCTCCAGCCTTGGCTCTCTCACTGCTCCCCACCCTGCGCATCATACTGCAGGCACCGGCCAGCAGGAGCTACTCACAGCTCCCCGACACCAAGCCACCACTCACCTCTGGCCTTTAGCACATGCAACTCTGTCTTCCAGAAATGCCCTCTCTCCCCTGGCCCTTTTCAGGTTTCAAGATTCAGCCCAAGTATCACCTCCTCCAGGAAGCCTCCCCAGACCTTCCCAGGCTTTGTTTTGCTCCGTTTCTCGTTTCTCTTTCCTCCACCGCGTGAGAGACGCACACCAGTTTCTGTGTCTGTCTGCCTCCCCAGTCTGTGGGTGGCCTGAGGATGGGGATGGTGTCTGGTTCATCAGTGCACTGCCAGGGCCTCTGTGACAGGGTTGTCAGTAACAGGAGCTGAGTGAGGAGGGATAATGGGTGGCAGATGCTTGCCAATGTGGAAACCGCTGGGCCTGGTGAGGGCTGTGCTGAGGAAATAGTCTTTGAAGCAGAGAGAACTGACTCGAGACAGAGGTGAAAGTCAAGGGCATCCTGAACAGCTGTTCATCCCTGCTGCCCTACTCTGGTCACCTAGGAGCTGGATACTGCTGGATCCAAGATACCCTGGTGCATTCGTTGGCAGATCTGCACTATGTGTCGTTAACGGTGGGGCAGCATTTCAGGATCACTCAATCAGAAAGTGTGTGAAGATACACTTGGCCCCTGCCAACTCTTTGCACTTCAACCGTTGCCTCATTATGGCCCAGAACCAGCAAAGATAACAGGAAGGGAAAGTCAGTTGAATGGGTTTCATAAGTAACATGCATTTGGAGTCCAAAGTTTGTGGTCCAAGGACTCTGCTAACAATGAACATTATTTAGCAGCTTTACTAGAACTTTCTGGGGCCCTGATCACCTAATGGCCCTTTCGTTCATCTCATATCCCCTCCTTTTATAGTGGAGAAGACCAAGGCCAAGAGAGAGGAAGTTGCCCAAGGTCACAGGGAGAGGCTGGCGAAGGGACCAGGAGCCAGGCTCTCACTCCAACCCTCATGCCCTTTGCTCAACCCTTGCCCATTCTGTGATTGCTGTCCAATAATTAACTGTGGATTTAGAAAGACATGGACTCCTTGGAGCCATTCATGAGGGTCATGAAGGGACAGATCCATTACACAGAGTCTTTGAACCAGGAAGATACATCCTGTTGATGTGGTAACATAATCTTTTCTTATTTTTTAAAAACTTTTATTATGAACAAATTTAAATATACACAAAAATAGAGAGAGAGAGAGAGAGAGAGAGAGAGAGAAAGAAAGAGTATAATGAATCCTCTGTGCCCATCAGCAGCCAGCTTAATAATTATCAACGCCTGCTGTTCTTGGTAATATAACTTGGTAACATAACTTTTCCCCAGGAAACTAGAGGAGATACGTGCTCCAACCAGTATGATCTTTTCAAATTGCACACGGGATCGGGATCGTGTTAACTGACCTCCTTCTTCCTCAAAAGTCTAATAGGATCCTCTGCTGTCGAAAAGAAGAGAGAGCAGGGCTCCCACCCTGCCCTAGACAGCCTATCTCTGGACTTCTTTTAAGTGAGGGAAAGATACACTTCCCTTTTCTTTAAGCCACTTTTATTTTGGGTTTCCTCTTACGTCAGTAGTTCACAAGTGTAGCTACATGTTAGAATCAACAGAGGAACTTCAAAACAAAAAATGAAACAACAATAAGAACCAGACAACGCAGTACAGCACTGAGGGAACTCCAATTCAGTTGGTCTGGAGTGTTTCTCAGGCATCAGTGTTGCTAGCCTGGTGCTAGCAGGTGATGCTAACACACAGACACAGTTGAGAACCTCTGTTTAATCATATGTGTCTGAACTGATTCTGGTACATGGCTCAGCTGAAAGGTCATCTTCTCCCAAGAAGTCCCAGGAGAAGGAAATCTGGACTCCCTCTTTGTGCTTCTACAGAGCTGGGTGCTAATCTCTATTAGAGGTATATGGCAGTTTATTTTTATTTTATTTTATTTTTATAAATTTGTTTATTTTATTTATTTATTTTTTGGCTGTGTTGGGTCTTCGTTGCTGCGCACAGGCTCTCTTTAGTTGCGGTGAGCAGGGGCTACTCTTTGTTGTGGTGCGTGGGCTTATTGCGGTGGCTTCTCTTGTTGCAGAGCACGGGCTCTAGAGCGCAGGCTCAGTAGTTGTGGTGCACGGGCTAAGTTGCTCCGCAGCATGTGGGATCTTCCCAGACCAGGGCTCGAGCCCATGTCCCCTGCACTGGCAGGCAGATTCTTAACCACTGCACCACCAGGGAAGCCCTATATGGCAGTTTAGTGCATTCATTTTGTTTGGGTCAGTCTCTCTGCTGTCTCCAGGTGGTACCATGTGTGCCTGGGCCAGGGGTCAGAGTTCTTAACTGGCCTCCAAAATTCTACATGGCCCACGCCTCCAGCCTCTTCCAGAACCATTCACCCCTTTGCGCTTCCCACTTCTGCCCACTTGTCTTTTCCCAGTTCTCTGAATGCATCTTGACCCCTCCCACCTCCAGGCCTGGGCACACGCCTGTCCCTATTACCTGCAATTTAACCTGCCTCTTCATTCAGTTGGGCCCTACTTGTCTTTCAGATCTCATCCTCTATCCTTGCTACTCAGAGCGTGGGCTTGGCACTAGCAGCATTGGCATCACTGGGCAACTTAGACACGCAGAACAGAAGGCATTTATAGTTAAAAGGGTTTAACAAGGTCTCCCAAATATGTAGAATGTAGCTATGATGGGTAATTCTGACTCAAAAATATGATTGGGGTGATGGCAGGAGAAGGGGGTGCTGTTTTTAGAAGAAAGGAATGTTGGGCAGACAAAAGAAATGATGTCCACCATAATTATGGAGTGTCTACACAACAGAATACTGTTGACCACCTGGCCTGCTCCAGCTAGGCCAGAGGCCATAATCCCAAACGCCTACAAGGCCTATAGATTGAGTGAATCAATGTATTAGTTTCCATTTGTTAGCTGTAACAAATTATCACAAATTTAGTAGCTTAAAACAACACAAACTTTATCTTGCAGTTCTGGGGGCTTGGAAGTGTGAAATGAGTGTCACTGGGCAAAATTAAGGTGTTGACAGAGACCCATGTTCCTTCTGGAGACACTAGGGGAGAATTGTTCCCTTTCCTTTCCCAGCCACTTGCATTCTTTGGCTTGTGGCTGCATCACTCCAACCTCTGCTTCCATCATCGTATGTTCTCTGATGTTGACATTCCCGTCTCCCTTTGATGAGGACCCTTGTGATTACACTGGACCCACCCATATGATCCAGGATCATCTCTCTACTTCAGGATCCTTAACTGCAGACGCCCATGTGCTGCCACAACGTCTGTTTCCATCCCAGTGTTATTTGTGTGTTTGTGTGAGAGTCTCGATTCTAGTCGGAACTCAGACACTCATTTGCCTGTCTGACATTGGGCAAGTCCCTCTCCCTTTCTGGATTTCAGTTTCCTCAACCATGAACTGAGGTGCAGAGGGAGGGAACGAACAAGGAAGCCAGGCAGGTGGGAGGAAAACAGTTTGTGGTAAAGACTCAGGGCTGCTTTGGTTTGACAACATTCAGACTTAGTTCATGTTCACAGACTGTAAATTTAGCAGAGTGTAGAGGTTCACGTAGGAGAAAAAGAGGGGGGGAGGTATATTTTGGGTTGCTTTTACATGCATCTTTATTTTTAAACTTCCATTTCTTGCACCTCCCTTGGTGTCTTGACCCCGTCTTCCATCTTCTGTTCAAATGCAGAGAATGGAGGCCCCTGCTATGTTCATTGTAGAATCAATGCCCAGGGAAGCTGGCATGTCTTTTTGTTTGGAATCTGTCTGATCCATTCATTATCTCAGAGCCTGGAATCTTCTCCAGCAACTTCCTAGACATCCAAGGCTTCAAAACCCTGAAAGATAGATATAGCTTCTCTTTCCCCACCAGGCCAGTGTAAACACATCCCTGGGTGACATTCTTTGCTGACAATGACCTGACTATGGCTTGTGTTATCTCATCATTCCCCTTCAATCCTTTCAGTCCAAACACTCACAGTGGCTCCAGGCCCAACTTGCATTCTAGAGGCCTGGATCATTTTTTTGCCAATTAAAAAGCTGAATCTAAAACATTCCTTCTACAGAAATAATCTGTGCATTTTACCCTGAGCCATTGCACATTCATCTATCTCTCCAAACCATAAATGTCAAGCACTGTGGAAGGTTTTAAGTTTTAAAATTTTTGGATGCTTTTACAAATGCCTTGCAACAGGACTACCTTCTGGTGCCAGCCACAGCTTATGAAGTGTCAAGGGTGGGTCTTCTGGATGGACTCTAGATACAGACAAAGCATTCACTTGATAAGTCCCTTTCTGAAAACCACCCATGATGGAGTCATAGAATCCCAAAGACCACTTAGGCTGCTGCTTCCCAAATATAGTTGTGCATCAGAAGCATATGGGGAACTTAAAAAATTCCTGGATCACAACCAACGTCTAATAATTTAGAATCTCTGAAGGTAAGCCCAGGGAGATTATAAAGTTTTGCTTTTTTTTTTTTTTTTTTAATGCTCCCCAGGCAATCCTGATGCACAGCTACATTTGGGAACCACTGGTCTAGTTCAGTCCTTATCTGGTATTCTCCTCTATAGGATTTTGCCAAGTGGTTTTATATCCCTCCTTGTACTCCTCCAGTGATGGGGGACTCACTGCCTTTCAAGGCAGCCCCTCCCACCCATCCTTAGCCAGCTCTGCTTTGTCATGAAGTTCTTCCTCTGACCCCGTTAACTTCCCCTCATGGGTCTGGCTCTGTCTTCTAGGGCCCCACAGACTACGTCTGTTTTTACCCTTTGGAGATTTGGAGGGTGAAATGCTGTCCCTTGAGCTCTGAGGGATGGATACGCCCAGTTCCTTCAGCTGCTCCTCACAGGACGCAGCCTCTCCCAAGGGAGTCACTTCTTGTTTGCTGCTGGCCTCTCACACCTGCCACAGCTTTCCAAGTGGTCTGACCATATGAAGACTGACTGATACTTGCTTTGTCATAGACTCACTGCCTCTATCAATGAGGCCTGTTAATAGTTGACCAAATAATCCTTAAGTTAATCTACCAAGGAGTGCCATGCCAAGTGCCCAAGGGATGCTAGGCTGGCCATGTGCTGTGTGGGAGGCAGAAGGGGTTTTGCAAGGGGCCACATGGTTGCTGGGAAAACATGAACATAGATGTGGCAAGACACAAGATGTAGTGCTTTTAGTGAAGAACCAAATTTTGCCTCAAGGACTGTGAACATCCTAAGGATGACATGGTAACAAAAGATTGCATAGAGATGTAGCTTAAGGAAAGAATCATGTGAATTAGTCAGGTTCAACAGGAAAATGTGAATACTCTAAATATGTGGAGAGGTAAAGAGTTAATACAGACATTGGGTGCTGACAGAATTGCTAGAAGGGCCAGAGGGAGGGAGAATCAGGGAGGACTCGACCTTCAGGACTGATGCCCAGAACGAGATGGATGTGGCCCACCAGCGTTGTTATTCTCTGAGGCCACCTCTGGAGCTATTTAGCTCAAGACACACCCCTGCAGCCATGATTCAAAGAGCAAGGGAACAGGTAGCTGGAGTCAAGGAGCTGCAGTTGCAGTGGCCACCCCACACCCAGGAAGCTGGAGAAGGATGCAGAATATCCTCATGTTTCTGCCATCATGCTAGTGATGACCCAAGGGGGCAGGACAATACCCTCCACCTTCCACATGTGGCAGGGGTACTGCTAATTGGCACCACTGAGTTCACATCTGGAACTCTAGCTGCAAACAAGGCTGGGAAACAGCTTGTAGCTTCCCAACGTCTCCAACCAGAAGGAGGGTGCAGTGTAAGTGAAGTGACTGAGAGATGCAGGTTCTGGATTTAGCTTCCTTTATGGCAACAACAAGATGGAGATAATCTAAATGTCCATCAACAATCCACCCTACCATGGAATTTTACACCACCCCGGAGAGGATGATGTTGTCTTTTAATTAGTGACCTGAGAAAATGTTCATAATAAATTGCTGTTAAAAAAAAAAAAAAAGCAAAATAGAGGTCACCATATGATTTCATTTTTATTAAAAGAATTTTTGAAAAATGCAGAGGAAAAAATACCAGCAAGATGAATGGCAACTTTGGGGTGAAAGGATTGAAAGTAATATGTTTTCTTCTTGTATCCTTTTCTGTGTTTTCCAAGCTTTCTACATTGCACATATACTCTTTATGTCCTTTAAAAAAAAATGCAGCTTTTAGAAACACAAATATAAAATCAACTGGGAAAAAGCAGAGAGAGTGGAAGACAGTCAAATTAGTGAAACAAGGAAAAAACTGAGAGAGAGGGGAGACCCAGAAGGGCTTAAGGAGAAGTTCAAATGATGGTAACCTAACAAGGCGCCTCGTGTTGCGAGAAAGGAAAAATACAATTGGGGTCCAGTCTCCGATTGCTGTGTGACCTGTGAACTCCTACCCATTCGGGCCTTAGGACTCCAGCTCTGAGCGGCGATGCGAGAGGAGAGCGCTGGCGTGTTGCGGGGTACCCCGCGGGGTACGGGGCGCTGGGACGTGGGAAAGGTGGGGCGCTCCCCGCCCCCAGTCCCATCACTCCAGTCCCAGCAGCCCCAACACGCCTGCGCCCGGAGGGAGGAGCTGCCTTAGCAGCGGGGCTGGAAGTCGGCGGCGCGCCAGGCGCAGGCGGAGCCTCATTGGTGGCTGAGCCCCGCCACTGCGCGGAGGCGGGGCCTGCGGCAAGCGCCCAGCTAGAGGCCAGGCGAGACCTGTGAGAATCCGAACCTGCACCGGAGCGCGAGCGCCAGCCTGCTGCAGGTAACTGGCGCCCTTCCCACTCGGCCCCCCCGGGGCAGGCCGCAGCTCCCCTTCCTGCAGTGGAGGCTTCCTCTCTGGGTCTCGGCTTCCCCACGTGGGGGCCGGCCTTTCTGCCCCGGAGGCGTGCACTGTAGGAACCTCTTCACGCTCCCCACCCCTCCTTCCGCACCCGGGTCCCGGGTGGCGCCTTATCGCCCCGTGGACTCACACCGTCGAAACCTTCCCAGTTGCTCGGCCTCATCGCTCCCGCCCACCGGGCCTACTGGGCCCCTGACTGGTAGCCGAGAGGCCAGGACACGCACTCCCTCCCCGCAGAAAGGGTGAGGTGGGAGCCACCCGGTCCTCGATGACCCAGAAGGTCCGGTCCTTGGCACATTGGGCGCTAATAGTGGGAACTGTAAGAAATTGTCCGTAGTACGGAAGAAACACAAAGCTAGGGCTGTGGGAATCCAGCCTGAGGCTCCTATTCTTAATTGCTGTGAGTCCTCAGTGGGTCCCAGAACCTCTCTGATCCCCAGCTTTCTTCCACAATGAGGGTCATCAGGGCTGCTGGAAGCCTTGGTGAGTTAACTACTGAGAAGGTGGCCTAGAAACTGCAAAGCATGGTGTGCTTTGAGCAGTCCTCTTCCCATATGCAGGTGGAGGCCCAATGCACACCCCACGTAGGCCTCTAGAGTAGAAACAGCCTTGGCTGGGCATGAAAGCAGGCTTGCCAGCCTTGGTCTGTGACCACCCCTCCTGCCTGTTGAACCCTTGCACCACCACCCCATGGATTAGTGACCCCGCATCCCCCTTATCCTGACCTCCCCTGGGACCCCTCCTTCCTCAGACCCAGGCCTGTTGGACCCAAGGCTGCTTCTGTCCCAGCATGGGGCAGAGTCCTGAGCAGAGTGGACCTGTGTGCACCCCTGACAGTTCTGCTGGCTCAACTTCTTCCCAAGGGATGGCTTCCTGGGCAGCACTGATTTGCGTGGGGCCAGGGACCTGGCTGGGGTCTTGTTTTCCTGGATGAGTTCTCTGCTCCTTTCCCTCCCCAGTGGCAGAGGGTGTGTGTGCTGGGGTAGGGCAGGTGCAATCCCTTTTGGGGGCTGGTGGGGTAAGGCTCAAGAGAGACAGCAGGAGTGGAGGGATTGATGTCCTAGCTGGAGAGTAACTGCTTTAATGAATCTAGGAAATGTATATACCATTTAAATTACATTGAATAAATTATATAGACTGTTTAAATGTTATAGTTGTTTTAATAAAGTCTACACTGTTTTCAGAGTTCTAGGCAAGAGTAAACAGAGCCTTCTTTCCAGCTGCCGGACTCACTGCACTCCTGGGAAAGCTGAAGCCAATCCCCCAGGGGGACTGAGTTGGGCTGGTTTCTGAGGGTGCCGCCAGCTCCGATGACCTGGGTGGGCGTGCCAGGCTTTTATACGCACGACCCCATTCAGCATTCAACAACTCTGGCTCTGAGTCCCTTGGGTTTTTACTCTACCCGTAGGTCAGTTAAACAGCCTTAGTAAACAGCCTTTGTGGATACTTTGATGTTTCCTCTGTCTGTCATTTAATAACTACCCACTGAGCAGCTACTCTGTAGCCAACGTAATTCTAGGTATCAGGGACATAGCAATGAATGAAACAGGAAAAAAAGTCCCTGCCCTCATGGAGCCCATTTTGTTGGGGAGAGGCAGACAATAAACATAGAAGCATGTACATATACTATTTGGTATGTCAGATGGGGGAAGATAGAGCACAGTATGGGGGAGAGAGAGTCCTGGGGCTGAGGAAAGTTGCAGTTTTATAAAGGGTGCTCAGGGAAGGCCTTACTAAGAAGGTGACATTTGAGAGAAGACCCAGAAGAGGTGAAGGAGTGAGCAAGAGGCTAGATCGGACATGACAGAATTGAACCAGAGAGTTCTTCAGGGCTTCTGTAGCCCTTATGATCCATGTTTTCAGAGGTGACACCCCTTTATGCTAGAATCTTGGAACATCTGAGCTGATGGGCCTTTGGGGGACCCCTGCTTCCCTCTCCGTGTTCACCCTGGCTCCTGTCCCTCTCCAGAGTACTCAGCATGCTGTGCTTCCTGGTGCCCCGGCTCTCTTGCCTGCGCCGTCTGGCCACCCCGTACTCCTCCACAGCAGCCCTCCCCAGCCCCATCCTGAGCCCAGACATCCGCTACAACCAGCTGTTCATCAACAATGAGTGGCAAGATGCGGTCAGCAAGAAGACCTTCCCAACAGTCAACCCTGCCACGGCGGAGGTCATCGGCCACGTGGCTGAAGGGGACCGGGCTGACGTGGATCGGGCGGTGAAAGCAGCCCGGGAGGCCTTCCAACTGGGGTCTCCATGGCGCCGGATGGATGCCTCAGAGCGGGGCCGGCTGCTGAACCGCCTGGCTGACCTAGTGGAGCGGGATCGTGTCTACTTGGCCTCACTGGAGACCCTGGACAATGGGAAGCCTTTCCAGGAGTCTTATTTCTTGGACCTGGATGAGGTCATCAAGGTATACCGGTACTTTGCGGGCTGGGCTGACAAGTGGCATGGCAAGACCATCCCCATGGATGGCGAGCATTTCTGCTTCACCCGGCACGAGCCTGTTGGCGTCTGTGGCCAGATAATCCCGTGGAACTTCCCCTTGGTCATGCAGGGCTGGAAGCTGGCCCCGGCACTTGCCACGGGCAACACTGTGGTCATGAAGGTGGCAGAGCAGACCCCCCTTTCTGCCCTGTACTTGGCCTCCCTCGTCAAAGAGGCGGGCTTTCCCCCTGGGGTGGTAAACATCGTCACAGGCTATGGCCCCACAGCAGGAGCAGCCATTGCCCATCACATGGATATCGACAAAGTTGCCTTCACTGGCTCCACCGAGGTGGGCCACCTGATCCAGAAGGCGGCCGGCGATTCCAACCTCAAGAGAGTCACCCTGGAGCTGGGTGGGAAGAGCCCGAGCATTGTGTTGGCCGATGCCGACATGGACCACGCCGTGGAGCAGTGCCATGAAGCCCTGTTCTTCAACATGGGTCAGTGCTGCTGTGCCGGTTCCCGGACCTTCGTTGAAGAATCCATCTATGATGAGTTTCTCGAGAGAACTGTGGAAAAAGCTAAGCAGAGGAAAGTTGGGAACCCCTTTGAGCTGGACACCCAGCAGGGACCCCAGGTGGACAAGGAACAGTTTGAACGAATCCTGGGCTACATCCAGCTTGGCCAGAAGGAGGGGGCAAAACTTCTGTGCGGTGGGGAGCGTTTTGGAGAGCGAGGCTTCTTCATCAAGCCCACGGTGTTTGGTGGTGTGCAGGATGACATGAGGATTGCCAAGGAGGAGATCTTCGGGCCTGTGCAGCCTCTGTTCAAGTTCAGGAAGGTGGAGGAGGTGATTGAGAGGGCCAACAACACCAGGTATGGCTTGGCCGCTGCTGTGTTCACCCAGGACCTGGACAAAGCCATGTACTTCACACAGGCACTCCAAGCTGGGACGGTGTGGGTAAACACCTACAACATTGTCACCTGCCACACGCCATTTGGAGGCTTTAAGGAATCTGGCAATGGGAGGGAGCTGGGGGAGGATGGGCTTAAGGCCTACACAGAGGTGAAGACAGTCACCCTCAAGGTTCCTCAGAAGAACTCGTAAGAACGGCTGCCAGGGAGCGCCAACTCTAGTCCCAGGATGCCAATACCACCTACCAGTGGTTGCCAAACAGTTTTTTAGCCACGGACTCCCTTTATTTGTTCCAGATGAACACTTAGAGGGAACCTCAACAAATAAAGCAATTAAAATGAGAGCTGCTCTAGTTAAAGCAGGGATGGGGGCTGGGCTCAGCCCCCACCTGCACTCCAGCCCCCTTGGTGGCCCTGTCTTACTTCCATGAAACCTTAGGAGTTGCATGAAACCTTAGGAGTCTCTGAAAGACAGATTAAGAAACACTGATCCAGACCATGGCTCTCAGTTCTTCTTACTGATCCAAGGACTTCCCGGTAGATTAACTGATGTCTTAGTGGGTAGACTCATCTCAGACATGGGATTGGAAGGCATTAGGAGTTTTAAGCTAGACCCCATAATCTTGGCCCCATTCTTCAGTGACGTACCCTAAAAATCAAGGCTGCTTTTCTTTTTCTAAGTACCAGTTGCTGACTGGTTTGATTGCTTGCATTGCTTCATTTTGCTACTGATTGTCCTTAATTTGAGGGAAGGGGTAGACAGAAAATGCATTTATATAACCATTCACTTAAGCTCAAACAGGGGCTTCCCTGGTGGCGCTGTGGTTGAGAGTCTGCCTGCTGATGCAGGGGACACGGGTTCAAGCCCTGGTCTGGGAAGATCCCACATGCTGTGGAGCAACTAAGCCCGTGAGCCACAGCTACTGAGCCTGCGCGTCTGGAGCCTGTGCTCCGCAACAAGAGAGGCCGCAATAGTGAGAGGCCTGTGCACTGCGATGAAGAGTGGCCCCAGCTTGCCGCAACTAGAGAAAGCCCTCGCACAGAAACGAAGACCCAACACAGCCATAAATAAATTAATTAATTAAAAAAATAAAATAAAATAAAAAAAAGCTCAAACAGCTCTAATGTCCATCAACTAATGAGTGGATAAACAAAATGTTTCTATGGAATATTTCTTATACTGTTCAGCCTTAAAAAGGAAAGAAGTACTGACACATGCTACAATGTGGGTGAACCTTGAAAGCATTATGCTAAGTGAAAGAAACCAGACGTAGAAGGCCACATATTGTATGATTCCATTTATACGAAATATCCAGAATAAGCAAGTCCATAGAGACAGAAAGTATACTAGTGGTTGCCAGGGGCTGGGGGAGGAGGGAATGGGGAATAGCTGCTAATGGCTATAGGATTTCTTTTGGGGAGGTTTTGAAATGTTCTGGAGTTAGTGTTGATAGTTGTACAACTTTGTGAATATACCAAAACACACTGAATTACATACTTTAAAAGGGTGAATTTTATGATATGTGAATTAATTTCAGTTAAACTCACACATTCTGTTTGCAAATCAATTTTGTATCAATATTCTTTTGCTGCTGAACATTTTACAGAGTCTTGGGGATGGAAGGGACCCCGATAGTCAGAAGTCCCCTCCATAATATTTCTAGTTTTGATTTTGTTTTCTCTCACCTGAGTGACAAAGTGCAACTTTAAGACCCACAGAGAAAAGTGCTAGGTCCCGCCTAGAACCAGTTTATTTCAGCTCTCATTTCAAGGCTTCTGCTGGCATTGTCCCTCCAACCCTCACCAATACACACCAGCCCTCAAGCCAAGCTCAGCGTCAGGGCCATCCTGACACACTAGGGTTTGGGGAGTTTCAGACCTGGGAGTTCAGTCTGTTTGTTGTCAGCCTCACAGCTCCATTCCACAGCTGATGGGAGTGAGACCAGGTCAGCCAGACCCCGATTCAGAAACAGAATGCTGATCCTCTCTCTCCTTGTCTTCCATCTTTCTAGACCATGCTGCTCATGACTCACCATACTTTTAGGTCCACTCAGCCTTGTGAATGCACCCCCCCCACCCCGTCATCTCTTTAACACCCCATTATCTCACCTAGGCATTGAAACGATTTTGTTCAGTATCTTACCTTGGAGTTGGCCTGAAACTACTTCCTGAGGACTCAGGGTCTGTTTGGTCCCTTCATCTCGCCTTCCTAGGATCTCCTTTCTACACCATTTGTCTAAGGCTGGGGTGACCCTGACTGCCCCCCAAAGTGCACATTTTACCTAGTTTTCTTGGAGGCTATTGGCACTTTCCACCATGGCGAAAGTTTCTCGTGAAGTAGGGAAATGAGTGAGTGGGTGGATGTGTCAGTGGGGCCTCTAATGATTAACATGCAACATCTCAATGTTTTAACAAATTCATTCCTCATTTGCTTCTCAATACTTCTAAACCAGACTTCCCTGGTGGCGCAGCAGTTAAGAATCCGCCTGCCAATGCAAGGGACATGGGTTCGAGCCCTGGTCCGGGAAGATCCCACATGCCGCGGAGCAACAAAGCCCGTGCACCAGAGCTACTGAGCCTACACTCTAGAGCCCACGAGCCACAACTGCTGAGCCCGTGTGCCACAACTACTGAGCCTGTGCTCTAGGGCCCACGTGCTGCAACTACTGAGCCCGCGAGCCACAACTACTGAGCCTGTGTGCCACAACTACTGAAGTCCGCATGCCTAGAGCCTGTGCTCCACAACAAGAGAAGCCACCGCAATGAGAAGCCTGTGCGTCGCAATGAAGAGTAGCCCCCGCTCGCCACAACTAGAGAAAGCCCACGCACAGCAACCAAGACCCAACACAGCCAAAAGTAAATAAGTAAAAAATAAGTAAATTTTAAAAAAAATTTCTAAACCAAAGAGGAGTTTTGTAGAGGGTGTCCCAGTATGGGGTGGGACTGGAAAAGGAAAATCTTCTAGGTCCCTCATTTCAGTCCCTAAGATTCTGAGACTGAGGAGTCAAATAGGTCAGATTCCCAATCAGCTCAGCCCCCAAAATCCCTCTGTTCTCATCACCATTGCTCTGAATGCGGGGAAGTGTGAGCAGGGAGGCTGAACCGGGCATATCATTAGTGAGTGTGGACACTGCCTGCATGATGACTTCACTTGGTCATAGACGTTGCAATTCCGGGGCATCCACCCATTCGACAAACTTATACCAAGCACTTAGTTTGTCAGTCTCTATGCCGTACATGCCTTTGAAGTCTCACAATAATCCTGTCAAGTAGGCAGTGGGGTTACCCTTTTTTTCAGAGGAGGAAAGAGAAGCTGAGAGGTTTCGTATGCAGCTCATTTGGAGTAATTTTCCCATGTGCCTACACTATGGGCCAGGAGGAAGGTGTGATACTGTGATTTATAATGAGACATATATATTTGGTCTTCATGCATTTCTGGCACAGCTCCTAAAACCCTTGGAATTTCCTAAGTGATAAAGGTGTTTTTTGTTATGTTAATGAAGTGACTTTTGGGCCTTGTCCGTCAGAAGCACAGGTAACAGCCTGGACTTGTGACTGGCCTCTGAAGCGGGGGTGGGGGGGTGTCGGGACGACGACGACGACGACGGACGGACGACAACAGTCTAGTAAGACTGACCCCTAAATGGGATTTGACACTGTCTCTGGGTAGTGTCAGAATTGAGTTGAATTCTACTACCTGCTTGTTGGTATGGAGGAACCCCCTTCTGAGCAGCACACACTTTGGAATTGGGTCCAGGAGACAGGGGAGGGGGAGGCAAACTAAGAGCACATATAATCAAACCCTGAAGCCTGGAGAGCCCACAGCAATGCCAAACAATCCCAAACACCCAGCCTCTTTGCTGGAGCCGTCAGGCTGCTGCTCCATCACCCAGATGCCAGGCCACTTAAGAACTTCAGTTTGGGTTGGCTGTATTCTGGGTGTGAGGCTGCCCTCTGGTGGCCACTTTGTTAATTAATTTGAAGGCTAAGGTGCTGGCTCTAGGCAAGTTGTAGGGAAACAGAATTGAATGAGGCTGTCCCTGTCCTGCAGGGGCTCATGGTCTGGCAGGGGGATAATTACAGACCAAGGTGAAAAGTGCTGTGATAAGTAGAAGTACAGAGACTGTAAGCTCACAGAAAGAAATAATATTAAGCACCCACCATGTTTGTAAGGCACCTACAATAATGTTTGTTATATCATTTAATGCTTCTGATTACCCTCAAGGCACTTATTATTATCTTTCCGTGCTTGATAAATAAACATGGAAGCCCAGCCATGTTCAGCTAGTAAGTGGAGCCAGGACTCAAATTCAGGTCTTCTGACTCTGTCTTCTGCACCCAGCTCAGCCCAAGGGAAAGGCCCAATGGCGGGAGCATGGGATTCTGCAGCATGAAAAGGAGGTAATCTGGCACAGGGATGCAGGAAGGGTATTCCTGGGAGAGGAAAGGGCACGGAGTCTGTGAGAAAGCACGGAGGGTGCAAGGAATGGTGTGAGGAAGGGAGAGACCTGGGAGGAGGCAGGGACTGGATGGGGCAGGGCCCTTACCCCTTCGAGGAAGGCCGCGTGTTGTCCAGCCACGAGGGTTTCAAGGGAAAGTGATTGGGTCATATTTTGGTTCCTAAAGCTGGCTCTGCTTCAATGTGCAGGATAGGTTGAGGGGTCAGCTTGGTGTGAGAGCCCACTCGGGACACTGCTGCCTATGCCAGGGATGCTGACCTGAACCAGGTGTGAGGATGGGCGGGAGATCCTGGGAGCCAAGAGGTGGGCTTTGGGGTGTGGTGAGAGACTGCTTGCAAAAGGAGAGTGAAAGTTAGGGTGACCCTGAATTCCTTGCTGGGACAACAAAGTGGGTGGTCGTGCCCCCACTGGGAAAGGGAGCCTAGCTGGAGGAGCAGGTTTGGGGACAAGGTAGTGAGTTTATTTATTTATTTGAGTGCTGGCTCTGTGCTGGGCAGTATTGTTGGTGCTGACGATACAGCAGGGAACTAAAGTCCTGCACATCCTCCCCATCAGGGGGAGGCTGACCATAAGCAAAATAAATGAAATATTTAGTCTGTCAGATGGTTAAGGTTATTAGGGAGAAGGGTCCTGCTGGGAAGGGGAATAGGGAATATGGGTGGGGTGGGGTAGGAATTGTTATCTTCAATAAGTGACAGACCATCTGAAGAGGTCCATCACTTAACAAAGGTCTCACTGAAGAGATGACAAAGGACTGAAAGAGGTGTGGATATGGCAGGTGCAAAGGTCTGGAGGCTGAAGCACACCTGAGGTGTCCAGGGAGCTGGATGGAGCAAGCACTGGGGAGAGACAAGGACAGAGAAAAGGCAGGGCTGGGGGAGGGGCAGATGGTGAGAGCTTTGAAGGTCACTGTGCTGACTGGGGCCTTTACTCTGAACCGTGAAGGAACCAGAAGGGGAACAGGGCTGTAATGTGATCTGACATGTTTTAAAAGGATCACTGGGTCTGCTGTGTTTTCAGCAGATTGCAGGGAGGGCAAGGATAGCTTGATCTTGATGATGCTGACATCAAGGGGCGGGTGGAGGATGAGAATTCTGTGAAAGGCAATAAGGAAAAGCAGGAGAACCTGGGAGAGAGGAGTCAAGAAGCCAAGGAAGGTGGGAACGGGAGGGAGCCACAGGTGGAATCAAGTGTTTCCAAGAGATCAAGTAAGAGGAGGCTGAAGCCATGGGGCTCCCTGGAGACCTTGGTAAGGGCAGGTTGTGTGAATGGGTGGGGGCGGAAGCCAGACTGCTGTGTGTTGAGAGCACCACTTAATTCCCCCAAGCCCCAGTGATCTGTACATTAATCCTAAATTGGAAGACCTTGGAAGGAAAGCAGGAAGGCACATTGTGAGGGCCTTTGAGAGCCCCTAGCCTCCCCATTCACTTAAGTAGAGTGGACCGAGTGACCGTCCAAGGCCAAGGAACTCAGTGGGGTCAGAGCGTGGCCTGGATTACAGGTCTCTTGCCCCCAAACAAATGCTCTTCCCACGTGTATCAGGGTAACATTAGCTGCCACAACAAATAAACCCCCAAGTTTTCAGGGTTCAACACAACAGTGCCTTATTTCTTGCTTATTAGATAATAATCTAATGCAGGTGTGGTCAATCAGCACTTGTGCTCCGTGTGGAGATTCAGAAACACAGGTTCCTTCCATCTTGTGGCTCCACTGTCTACAGTACTTCTTGACCATTTTTATGTTACGTATTCCTTTGAGACGCTAGTGAAAGCTAATTTTTTTCACCAGAAATACACACATGCACATCCACACAAAATCTGGCACACTTTCAAGGGGCTCATAGACCCCATGCAGTCATCTATAGAATTCCTATGAGTCCACAGGCCCAGGTGAAAACCTGCTGCATGGGGCCTTAGAGACCTCATGTCCCCTGTTAGATGGGGAAGAAAGCACAGAAAAGGCACAGCTACTTCTTAAGGCCCTGGCATTGGCGTGGAATGCACTGCTTCCATGCCCAGCCGTTGGCAAAAACCATCTGACCCAGCTGAGGTGCAGAAGGAAGCGGAAACGTAGTTATGGGGACACTTCCATGTTGTCCTCAAGTTTTGGAGGACAGCTCGCTCTGGCACACAGAAGCACCTCTTTGCAGTTGTGCACAATGGTTAGAGTGTGTCTTACAAAGATGCTTTTAAAGCTTAATCCTCTTGTGGGCTGTTCACTCCTACCTTCCAGCCTTACTCAATGCTGTTTCTTTCTCCTTCCTTCTTTCCTCTCCAAATTCAGCCCGTTGTCTTGGAGCCTTGTTGGGGACCTACCTCCTCCAGGACGCTTTCTCTGACCATCTCAATCAAGTCATCTCTGGCCCCTTTGAGCTCATAGCACCCACCCTTCCTTTAGTCTTGCCTTGTGGAAGCTCTTGTTCGTTATCACAGGTCTGATTTTCTGTCCCACTAGGCTGTGTTTCCCGCAGACCCCCAGCATGTCTGATCTGACTCCCTGTGTCCTTGCCACTCAGCTCACAGCCCTCAGTATCCCCTAGAGAGTGCATGTCCGTTCATGCATGGGATCCTCAGGGCAGCAGGACAGGGCAGTGATGCTGACCTGCCTGGACTGATGAGGAAATGAAGGCTCCTAGAGTAGAGGCAAGTGCCCCAGACCCACAGACCATGGCAGGGTTTGACCTTGGTTCCGGGTCTTTCAACTCCAAATCTAATGCCTACTCTATCCCAGGGATGACTGCAGCACCTTCAGTAGCAGAGACAGGTCCAGCTCTCTGCACCAGGGCTGCTACTCCGGGGGCTGTGAGCAACAGTAGATCCCTCAGCACCGAGCAGTGCCTGCCGCCCAGTAGGTGCTCTGTAGATGTGTGTGGTGGGTGGATTTACCAATGGAGATGAGAAAAGCTTCTGCTCCCTGCCTCCCATCCCCTAGCATTAATGATTTTTACTCTTCCCCTGACCTCCAACCACTCCCTAATATCATGGGGGAGATTTAGGATAACAAAGAGACAGCCATAGTGAAAGGAGACACAGGTGCAGTCAATGCTGAACTCAGAGGCAGTCATGACTGTAAAAAAGTTCAGGCTCCAGGAGAGAGGTGTCAGCTTGAGCTGAGCGTGGGCAAGTGTATCCACTTCTGCCCTGGATGATGGGCTCCCTACGCTCTGAATTCATTATTCAGCTGCAGACACCAGGGCACTTTAGTTTCCCTTAATTAATTAAAATATCACATAATAATCATTCTCTGATTTAATGTTCAAGAGGCTCTGGCGAAGGCTGGGGATGAGGAAATTTATTATAGGAGACTGTTCACTGTCAACTGGTTTGCTCGTTCTTATTAATCTTGCCTGCGTCGTCCACCTCTGGAGGAACGGAGAGGGCAATGTTTTTTAAAGACATGGGATTAATTTCACCCTAAAACTTGAAGAAAAAAATCCATTTTGACTAAAAACTACCCTTTCTTGTTTAAGGTGGAAAGTGGATACCTTTGGGATTGAACACTAGCTTTTGGATTATCTTCCTCAAGCCTAGTTATAACCCAGTTGACAACAGAAGACTGAGATTCAGGCCCACCTCTTATAGCATCAAGTCCAACCTCTTCTGATGGCAGTTAGGGGTGTGGCCCAAAACTACCCCATTACCTGCCACTAGAGCTCTCAGCCACAACTGGTCACTACTCCGCATGCACAAACTACACTGCACTTCTCCACCCCTGCTCCTTTTACGTGCTACTTCCCTAGCCTGGAATCTCCCACATCACTTCAATCCCCAGCTCAGATGGCTCTCCTCTTCCAGGAAGTCTTCCTTGATCTCCCCCTACTCTGATCACAAAGCAGACACCTTGTGCTGTGTGGCAGGATGGCAACCTTGTCCCACTCATCCCCACCCAAGTCTCACCTGAGTGCAGGGCCCAGGTCCCACATACCTTCATATTGCCAGTGTCTGCACCCTCTGGCCTCTGGAGAATGCTATTCCATGTGCATGTGGGGTAACAGAGGGCAGATCTAAGTGAATGAATTAAATAGTAGAATGCTTATACAGTGGGAGACACCAGCTCAGAGGGAGTCAGAAGGATCAGGCTGGCAGTAGATGATTAGTTAGGGCTGGTGAAAAATTGCAAGCGGGGTGACCAGGTACGACAGTAACCACAGCTCAGGTGTGAGAGGTAAGGACAATTCGGATGACAGTAGTTGATGTGGGCAAGCAAAAGAAGGGCAAGGTGCATAAGGGATGATGGAGAGGTATCAGTAGGACCTGGACCCACCTACAGCAGCGTTCCAAGGACAGAGACCACAAAGACTGTCCCGAAAAACATTTATTTTCAGAGTGCAGGGGTCCTGTGACATCATCACATCTATGAAAATAGGGTAGAAAACATAGGCTCTGAGGGCATCATGTTTCCAAATGATAAAAGCCACAGCACACATTCGCTTAGCCTCTGAGAGGCCTCGGGGCTCTCCCAGTTGAAAAGCCATTAGGTTGGAACAATCATGCTAACCTGCCTTTTTGGTTTTGGTGAAAACTTCAGACAGTGTAACATTTATTATCATTATTTTTTGTACATCATTACGATGCTACACCCAGCCTCCTGCAGGCTTGATGCTCAGCCGTGTCACCCCAGGGCTCCACCTACCCTGCTCTTTGGGTCCACATCCAGCTCTCCAGATTTGACTGGGCAAGTTTGAGGTGATTCAACTGATTTTGCTGAATGTGCTTATTAGCAGATGCGTGATGTTATACTGCCTTCTCTACAGTTCCCTATTCCTCTGACATGGTTTCACTAAGTCTCCTCCCAAGCCATCTCCCAACCACTCAAATCACAGAGGAATTAACTGCAGACTTGGATACGGAAATCACTGCCGTGGGGTCTGGGGGAGCCTAGTAGGACGGGGACGCGAGCAGATCCCCTGGAAGGCCCAACCTCCAGCAGACAAGGACAGCTTCCCTTTTGATCAGGTTCAATTTTGACTTTATTTGAAGAAGGGGTTCCAATGTTTTTAAAGTTTGAAAACCACCCATCTAGTTTCGTTCCCTTATTCAAATGAGGAATCGAGGTCCAGAAAGTGAAGGGGACTTTCTCAGGGTCACCCAGAAAGATAGGGGTGAATTCCCAAATGGACCTCATGTTTCTGGATTCCTGGGTCACCCTCCTGCTATGTACGTCAGGGTGATGCCACCCCAGCATTTCAGATGTGGAACAGCCAGGCTTAAAGGCAGAAAATGCAATTCCAGAAAGGACTCCAAAATGCAACGCCCAGTGTGAGTGGCTTGAGAGTGAGGTGGACCTTAAGGAGAATCCCTGAAACGTGTAGAAATGGCAGCTCTTCCTTTCCATAGTTACGAGATTTTTCTGAGAAGCAGCACCATGGAGTGGAAAGGGTGCCAAAGAGGACCAGATGCCCTCAACTCCTGTCCTTCTCAGAGGCTTTCAGGCCTCAGGCAAGCGCTTTACTCTCGGAGCTTGGTTTTCTTCATCGGTAAAGGGGGAGGGACATTAATGCTTATCCTGCCTGCCGTCCCAGAGATGGGAAGTGACCACAGACAGGACAGTGTTTCTTGAAATTTAACAACTATCCATATGTGAGATCCCAATTCTGATTTTAAAAAATTTTAGTCACCTAGGGGGTCTATTTTTTTAGGCCAGATATTAAATATTCTCCTTTTTTCTTTCTTGATTAAAAGAAAAGAAAGAAAGCTTTATTTCTGGTTAAGGTCAAAACATCTCTAAGTAAAATGTATTCTACTACACTCTAATTCCACAGCCCAGAGAGAGCAGTTAACCCCATTTTTACAATTTGATGTCCAAAAGCCAGGTCTCCACTGCCAGCTTGGTTAGAGAATGCTGGGCTTGTTAATAAGTGGACATCTTGGTCCCCAGATGCCCAGCCAAGGGGCCCCTGAGTCTGGTTAAGTGTTCCATCTAGGACTAAGTCTCTTTAAAATGGGAAAGCAGCAGGAATAACAGCTGTCCACACCTTCATATGAAGCAATGGCATTTGTTTTTGAGGGAATATTATTTTTAAAAGAATGCTAAGACAACACTTCCCATATTTTTTCTGTAGGACCATCTTACTCCAGAATGGCAGTGTTTGAAGGGACATGGGTAACATCCAGTCCAAATACCACATTCACAGCTGAAGAGAACAAGGCTCAGAGAGGGAGGGACCTACCCAGTTCACACAGCAAAGTTAGAGAGGTCAGGCAGAGGACAGCAGGACCCTCCCCCCTCTTCCTACAACACATACTAAGTCACTAATCAGCCCTAGACAAATGAGGTAAAGAGTCACAGCTGACACACACCTCGGTCCAGCCCTTTAGAATTACAAATATACCTAAGGTGACCTTCCCTTGGAGGGAGAAGTTAAAAAAAGAATTCTCACAGAGCTATTCATTTCAGAAGTATAAAAAGGCTACATGCAGTCTGTTTTCCCAGTGTTTGCCCTGCTAAAAACTACATCTGCATACGAATCTAGTTTGCATCTAATTTTTAAAAACATACGAAAGCGGTTATCTACAAACACAGTTCTTCCAATTCTTCACAAAGCAAACAAGATCCATGACTTGACTTTTCCATCATCCTGTAATCAATGTTTCTAAGACCCTAGAAGAAAAGAGGGAAAAGAATTAGAGAAAAAAAGCCTGCTCTGTCGTAGTCAACTATGTGTTAGATGGAAGGTGGGGGAAATGCCGCTAACTTTAAATCTCTCCCCAACCAGGAGTGGTGCCGGTGGGAGCAGAGACGCCTGTGGGGGTCTGGGAAATACATGTAAGGCCAATGGATGGGAGGCAGATTCCAGCTTAACATGCGGAAAAACTTTCAACTATTGGAAAAATCCACAGATGGTTGTTTGGTGGTAGTGAGCTCTGTGTCCCTGGAGGTATGCAAGCAATAGACGGCCAATTCTGCATGTTGTAGAGGGAACTCACGGACTGGGCTGTGGCAATGGTATTAAAATTCCATGGCTCTTTGTGACCCCTTTGAAAACTCATTTATAGTAGACTATATTCATACCCTGGTATCATTTCTGTTTTTAAAATATAAATATATGTACTTACAAATTATACATATATTTAAAACATGAAACATACATACACACATATGTACATGCAGAAGTATACATACAAGTGTACAGGACAAAAAGTCTCAATACTTGACTTTTTGATACATATATATAACTATACACATATATATAAAACTAAAACTTAAGTATCAGGAGGGCAACTTTAAGAGCCATCTCCTCACTGAATTCCTATTTGACGATTTTACACCTTACATTTTCCTCCCTGTTTCTAGAAGCTCTAACTACTTGCAGAGCTACAGACAAGGAAGAACCTGGGAATAGACCCATGAAGCTCAGACTGTCTTCTTTGCGGGCGTGTTTTCACCTGGGTGCTGTCATAGTGACCACATCTGCTCTCTTAGCACCCTCACTGGGCGGACTTGGAGAAATAGAAAAAAATAGGTGGTCTTTTTCACCTGACGGACACCCGTAACACTCACAGCTCTTGACTTTGCATCCTAGTGGGAAGCCCAGTGTGATACGTGTGTAGAACATACCACAGAGTCTACCTGCCAATTTTGTAATATGTTCCTACTCTTGGTTTGCATTTATCTGGTTTCCTTGATTCATGTATTTTTCTTCTTATTTATTATGCATCTTATGACTCATCTCAATCTCCCGTGACACAGGTGTACAAATACTGCAGATGACTTGGAACATGCACATTACCCCCTCACATGTGGTCATCTGGACCTGGGAAGCGGGCGGCTCTGTACTGGCTCCGATCCACCACGGTGACTGTGCCATGCGACTGGGCCTCCCCAACCGCGTTGGCTGAATGGCACTGGTACACTCCCTCGTCTTCCTTCCTCAGAGGGTTGATCTAGAAGTTAAACAGGCAAGTTTGTACAGTCATATATGGCATAGCAAAATTACTTATTTAGTTCTTAATGATTCTGAACACTTACTCCTTTTCAAAATAAGACAGAGCTCACCCTCTATTTCTCTTCTTGCCTTGGCTGCCGAGAAAGAGTTAAACTTCCTTCTCAGTACCCTCTCTATCCTGGCTCTCATTTTAATGCTTCCTCTGCATTTCTGCCTTTTACTGTGAGCTACCTGGTCCTTTTATTGAAGGTGATAGGTATAGATTCCAAGGAAAGTACTGCAAACTAAAAGAACAAAACTCTACTGACCACAGAATAGCCCTCAAATGCTCCCAACGGACGCAGCCTTTCCAAAATAACACCAGAGACAACCTTCCCCCACCTCTCCTTGTAATAAAAGGAGGGGAATATGCTTGATGTGAAAAAGCCATGGACCCAACTGCATTCTGAGTCTCTGAGCTGGGTGGAGAAGTTGCCCACGCTGGCCGAGATGGGGGTGGAATGAGGAGGACACCCTCAAGGGCCCGTCTCACGCCCCTGCAGAGGAGATCCACGGTAGCTCCCTCCTCTCTTACTTTCTCTCGTCATAACAGCTTCTCTCAACTGTGAGTCACTACAGACTGGAGAGGGTTTGTGCACCCCATCTCATTTTGATCCCATGGTGGCTGAAGGCGGAGCATCGTTATCCTCACATTACAGGAGACTCACAGGTAAGTCACAGACTGTTAGGGTCACTGGACATGGTCTAGTCCAAGGCCCTCTTTTTATGGTTGTGGACGCTGAAGCTCTGAGAGGTAGGGTAACTAGCCCCACTCGGGCCCCTATCTCGTCACTCCATCGCCCTTTTAAACACAGGGCGTTCCCTCTTCTCAGCCAAACTGCCGCACGTGGCATAGAAGAGCCCTGTAGGAGGATGTGAATCTGCCATCTTCCGTCTTTATCAGCCACGTGGTCTCAGGCGAGTGTATTAGCTTCCTATGGCTGCTGTTGCAAATGACCACACGTTTAATGGCTTAAGACAGCACAAATTTATTATCTACAGTTCTTGAGGTCAGAAGTCCAAATGGGTCTCAGTGGGCTAAGCCCAAGGCATCAGCAGGGTTGCCTTCTTTCTAGAAGCCCTAAGAGAAGCATTCTAGAGGCTGCCTGCAGTCCTTGGCCTGTGGCCCCCTCTTGCATCTTCAAAGCCAGCAACAGTAGTTCATGTCTTCTGACACTGCCATCTCTCTGGCTCTGTCTCCTGCCTCCCTCTTCCACGTTTAAAGGACTCCTGTGATTATATCGGGTCCACCCAGATAACCCAGGATAACTTTATTAAAGTCAGCAGATTAACAACTTTAATTCCATCCTTATTCCCCTCTTGCCACACAACATACCATATCCACCAGTTCCAAGGATTAGCACATAGACATCTTTCCGGGGCCATAATTCTGCCTACCTCTGAAGATCACTTCTGCTCTCAGGGGTTATACTACCTGCCCTGCTTTCCTCTCAGTTACTGTAGGGTCCAAGGAGAAATGGATCAGAGTATTTGAAAGGTGTAACATGTTATAGAAATATAAAAGGTGCTTTATAAGGGCCAGTCAATAATAGCCAATAATCCTAAACAAATGAGATACTCACCAAAACCCAGGCCGTGGCTGCGTGGTCAGAAGGGCCCCCTTGCACCTGGACAGCTATATTGATGTGGTCCCCAGGCAGGTCCTTCAGCACCTGAGTGCCCTCAGGAGACCGTGTGACCTACAGAGGACAGAAAAACCAGGAGTGATTTAGAAAAAGCATTTCTGGATAAGGACCACTCCACAGACACCCTCGTTGTCTTCACTCTCCTGCTGACTTGAAGCCTGACCCTAGTATCTCTTATTCCTATTAAATGCCAGTTTCTTCCTAAGCCTGAACGTATGTACAGACAGTGCCCCCTGCTGGACAGCGAAGATGTAGACACCACCACTATCAGAATCTCATTGCCTTTCTCAGGGCTGTTGAGATAAGGAGACAACATATGCCAGTCTCTCAAAAACTGAACTGCAGAAAGATCTAGTTTTGGAATAGGATTGGGTCATTTGCCACCAGCCAAGTCTTTCTAAAACCCAGATCCAGTGAAGGAAGCTCTAACTTCATCTCAGCTGACCTAGGCTAGATAAACAGCAGAACTTCCTGGACAGCTAAGTGGCAGAGGGAGCAAATGGCAACACCCCTTCTCTGGGGAGAGGTTTGGGGTAAAAGTTTTGAGGCATAAATCTGGAGGCAGAGGGGTGGAACATAAGTTTTTTTTTAATCCTCCAATTCACATATAAACACACACACACCCTTAAAAAACATTTATACACCCCACCCCCCCCCAAACACACACACACAGAGAAGTTCTTGGATATAAATACCTTCCTCCATGTGACAACTGGGGCAGGCACAGCTCTCACCTCACAGGACAGGGACGCCTGTGCCCCGGTGACATTGTGAACACTCCGGGGTGGAGTGATGACCACAGGAGCTGGGAGAAGAAGACAAGGGAAGACAGCCTTGACCCTGATCAAGCCCCCCACATCTAAGATACCCTGCCTGCAGAGAGCATGTTGGGGCAGATGAGAGCTCCCAACAGAAAGGACACACTCATAGGCAAGGAATCGTAGAAGAGAGTTTTCTTAGACCTGGAAGGATGCCTACTTGTTTCCTCCTACATTGCCTTTGTTCTACCAACAGGAAAACAGGGATCCAGAGAGGAAAGGCGACTTCTCAAAGTCGCCCAGCATGTCTGTCTGTGGTCTCATCACACTGCCTCCCAGGATCCCTTCCAGGACCCCAGCTGCCATCCGCTTACAGCTCAACTACACTGACAGTGCGCCAGGCTCCGGGAGGGGCTGGTGTCATTTCACCCAAGGCAGAGTCTTCTACCAGATGGGCTTTTCTCCTTCCGCATGGAGGGCATTTCAAAGAATAACGCCATGCAGAACAGCTGCCCTCACCCCCTGCTGAGACCCCCTGCGGTTCAAGATGCTCATTTGCATATCACAGGCTCCACATACCTCCCCATCCCCGAGGATAAAACTGCAGGCATGGACACCGAGCCTTGCTGCGTGGAGAAAGGTAAATCAGGGAATCTGGCAATGTGGTGCTAGGCTGCCAGCACACTACAGAAAGGACAGGGCGGGTGTGGGCTTGCTGGACGGGACAGGAGAGCATGTGGCATTTGAGTTAGACATTCTTAGCTGATACTCCACACTCTGCCCTTCTCCCTGTGCCTGGCATCTGCTCTGCTCACACTGGAACTAAAAGAATCAAGTCCAACTGCCTCAGCTTTCAGGCCCTCCGCCCGGCCCTCAGCGTACCTGCCTGCCCTGCCCTGCCTTCCCTCTACGTGGAGTGCGCCCCCAGCTCCCCATCCTGAGGGCCTGGGGGTGTGTCCTAGTCCAGGACCAGGGCATCTGCCCGCTTTGACTGACTGAAACCCAGCCTGCCTTGCAGTGCAGGTGCTTCATCTCATCTCACAAACCCACCCTCGCAGCTGGCCCCGTGGGGTCTTGGGCGAGGCGCAGTGTGGAGGCTTGGTGAGGAGTATGCTCTCTGCTCAGGTCTGCTGTCTGTAAGATGGGGATAATACCCCCTGCTTCACAGGGCTGTCGAGCTGATCTTACCACGTGATGAGTGTGAAACTGAGGGTTTGAGTTAACACAATATGCAAGTGGGGGGGCAGGGGAGGCCTGTTAAACAGATGACTCCACGAAGAAAGGCATGACAAAAGAGCAAACACATTCACCCTTGGGCCATCAAAATGCAGAGTTCACGACTCTTGGGGCTTCACCTGGGGACTTGGACATCCCTGCAGCCCTCCACAGGCCAGCCTTGGAGAGGGAAAGGGCCCTGGCCCACCTAGGTGGGGCTGCAATGAAAAAGGAGAACAAAGGGAGAGAGACAGAAGGCTGGAGCAAGGGCATGGAGGGAAGGAGTGAAGGGGCGCAGAAATGAGACTGGCCTGACCCCTCCAGACAGACTGGGAGGCAGACCCTGTCAAACTGGTGCCAAAAAATCTCTGGGAAAGTGTCTTAGAGCTATGGAGTCTCAAACTGGAGGGGCCCAACTCCCCAAGAGCATGTGCCTATCTGTGACGGGCTCATCTAGTCTTCACTTGCATGCCCCCAGTGATGGAGAGCTCACTACCTATGAAGCCAGGTCCTTCCGTCCTTGGCTCTGCTGGTTAGAAACCTTGTTCTCACCTGGAGCTAAAACTCACCTCCTGTAACTCCCACCTATTAATCTCAGGGCTGCGCTCAGGAGCCCCACAGCACCTTGGGTGCCTCAAATGGCTTCCAGTGAGTTGAATACAGACCCTGCCCTCCTCAACCCCAGGCTGCTTTCTTCCCCCTCAGCCTGATCAGCTCACTCCTTCAGCTGTGACCAACTGAACGCCCTCCAAGCACCACACCGCTACCCAAAGCCCCGAGTGTAGCCAGTCCCCTGAATGGACTAAGGTTCTAGGCTTCTAACATTGCCCAACGTGACCCAGCCACCTGCTGACCGCTACAAAGAACCACAGCACTGCTGCTCTCTGGCGGAGCCCCATCTGCAATGGATGACAAAGAAAGTCTAATTTATTCACAACCCCCTGCCAGCATTACTTCCTTTGGAGCCCAAACCAGTCGTCAAATGGCTCGCCATGGGAACAAGCAGACCTGCATCTTATTCCAAAGCCCTCAGTAGATTCCAAAGGGACACTCAATCAACATGCTTTACTTTCTTTCATGTAGAGTCATAAATTTTAAATGAGATTTCATCAATCCTTTTCAGGCCTAAATGAATAAGCCAGTAAATCACATTTCATCTTTCTCTCTCTTTACATTTCCCCCTTTTTCCATAACTACAATTAAGAAAGACCATCTTGGAAATACTGCCTTTGCCACTAATTTCAAGGCAGAAAATAGCACTTCTTTTCCAAAAGAGCCCCCTGCTTTTGGTGATAAAGTGATGTTCAAATTTTGATTTCTTTTTAAATGTACATACAGTACATTCATTTCCTCTAGTGTACAGTTCTAAGTTTTGACAAATGCATATGCTGTGTAACCACCACCATACCCAAGATATAGCATTGTTCAGTTATCTTGAAAATTGTCTTCATGTTGCTTAATCTGTTTTTAATTTTAACATCTGATTTTAAATTTAAAATATTTTTATCCATAATAGCTCTTTACAATCAGTCATCATTATCATGATAGTATTAATGGTAATAATACCACCCTTCTGTTTACAGGCTTAAGCCATTCGATCCTTCCAGCAATCTGCCCAGCTGCCAGATGGGGGAGCTAGCCAGGGTTACCCAGCCTTAAACAGCTGGGTGAGGCTATGAGCCCAGCGGTCTAGCTCTGAGCTCTGTCCTACACCATCCTGCCTTCTCCTGAAATGACAGGGAGTTCCATGTCTGCTACTCCTTTCATCCTCACACCAGCCCTGTGAAGTAGGTGCTTTTAGCCCCACTTTACAGATGAGAAATCCAAGGCTCAGAAAGGTGAAGCACCTGGAGGAGTGAAGATGCAAACCCAGGCACACTGATTCCATTAATCCCACATGGATTTTTAAAATGAAACATTTGTTAGCCATATGGACTCCATTCCAGAATAAGAAAGAGTTCCTTAGGGATTGTGTTGGGGGCCCCCAAGATAAGTCCCAGGATCAATGATTTGCTACAAGGACTCACAGGACTCGGCACAGTTTACTCACAGCTGGGATTTATTACAACAAACAGAGACAAAGCAACTCAGCAGAGGGAAAAGAGGCTCATGGGGCAAAGACCCGGGAAGCCAGGAGCACACTTTGAGGAGCCTCTCCCAGTGGAGTCACACAGGACGTGCCTAATTCCCCAGCAACGACTTGTGACAACACGTGTGGCGTGCCCTGTACTAGGGAAGCTCACTAGACATTCAGTGCCCAGGGTTTTTATTGGGGTCCAGTCCCCCAGCCTCTGCCTCCTACGTACCAAAATTCCAGACTCCCAGAAGTAAAGCAGGTGTGCAGCATAAACCGTGTTGTTTGTACAGTGAGCTACTCTTATCAGTTCTGGAAACGGTGGGAAGCCTCCCCACACCCAAATTCTCAGACACCAGCCAAGGGTCAGCCTCGCCAGCAGGGCTTTCTAAGGATAACAGCCTCAGGCCTGCTATGTTTACTCTTTTCTGCACAGAAATGAAACTCTCCATAATCACCCCAGGGAACAGCTCTTGTGAAGATACCATTAAATGGGCAATGTGTCCTTAACCCTGGCAGGACATTCCCGGTCTTACTGTCCCCAAGGGCTCATTTGAGTGTGGCGCTGGGGTCCTCCACATATGACTACCACAGGCAGGTTCAATCCTGTCTCTGCCACACTCCAGTTTCTTCTTTAAAATGGGCACAGGAGTCCATTCTCTCCGCTGTGCCCTCTACACAGGCTGTTGTGAGGACAGTAAAAAGACCTCTTGCCAACTGTAAAAGGCTTCCACGGAGGGACCTGAGGACTCGGCAGGTTGTGCCACCCCAAAGGGTGGTCTCCTCGAAGATGCCCTGCCTGCTCAGGGCCCTCTACTGACCTCTGGTGAGTGGGCCTACTGGTCGGGCCCCGCCTGAAGGCTCCAGAGGCCGTGGCCCAGAGCCCTCACTCTGGTGAGCCCGGGGCACAGCCTCTCACCTTGCTGCTGCCCGAGCTGCCACGCTCCTGGAAGAGCCAGGGCTCTCCTTTCTACCTGCCTTTGGCAAGAGTCATGTGGCTTTCAGGAGGGAGGATGGTGTCTGGTCAGCCCGGTCTGTGAATGTGCCAGCTTTGTCTCCCTAGTTCTTCCTTGCTAAACACTCGTTTCCTTCTGCTTGCGTCAGCAACAGCCCTGGAAGTGCTAGGCTGGCACAAACCCACCCATCAGGTAACAGAATGGTCACCCAGGTGGGCACTGGGGGTGGGCCAAATAGCACCAAGGGAAACTCAAATGCCCGGGGGCCTGGTCGCTAACCATTGGGCAAGCTGCTAACAATTTCCTCCTTATCTGCAAATGAGGATAATGACTGTGGCCCTACATCCTCCGGGGTGAAGGGAGAGAATGAATGTGACTGTGTTATTAACCGTGTGGATCTATACAAATGAAAGGGATCGATATTGCTAAGTGTGTGGGGATCTGTCCCCCCACCCCGTCAACTGAGTGTCTTTGATGGCTGGAATGAAAGATCTTCCTTAATGCCTCTGAGATTTCTTTAAAGTTAATGGCGCTCGGGAAGGAAAGAATATCAGAAGTCATCCGCCAGGAACCCATCTGCTCGTATGAAAAAAGCACACAACCAAAGACTTTAATAATCAACACACTGAACAGCCCTGATAATTTATGCTAATAGTCAACGTGAGGATGTGGAACCAGAAACAGCTTAATCCGGCTCCCTGCAGCCTATGCCTCAAGCCCCCTCCCTCGGCATGAAAGGCTTTTGAGCACGAGGCCCCCCCTTCTTTGTCCCTCTCACAAAGTGGTATTCGCTGCCTCTCCTGGTTACCTGGTAACACACGCCTTGCACAGACTGAGGTTTCTAAGTGCAGCTGGAATTTCAACCGAGGCGAATTTTCTAAGATTTTGGATCTCGAGAGCTCACTGAAGCTTCAGGGGCTCAGTGCCCCCACGGGCACTGGCACGGGACCCCGTTCCTATTTAATGCAGCATTCAAAACACGACCTCAGCCTGCTTTCTGCAGGATCCCAACCTCCTCCCAATGCTAGCAAACAGTCAGGGTGCATACATGGAACAAAGCAGCCTTTTATTTTATTTCATTTATTTTTGCCTGCGTGGCATGCAGGATCTTAGTTCCCCGAACAGGGATTGAGCCCATGCCCCCTGCAGTGGAAGCTTGGAGTCCTAACCACTGGACCGCCAGGGAATTCCCCCAAAGCAGCCTTTTAAAGTAATGATAACAATAACAATTACAGTATTGTTACTGATAATAACAGTAACAACAACGCCATGCCACCTTACTGTTGAGAAATGGAACTAATAACTCAGTACAGAATGAAGTGTCACCCTGCAGCATGGCACTCAAGGCCTGCAATAAGCCTGCCCCAGACTACTCTGGGTATCATCTCCTCTGCCAACCATCCCACTGGGTACTGCCCACGGGTCCACTGTTCACACTCGCCCCAGAACCTCCTTCCTCCTTGTATTCGTTCATGCTGTGCCTCCCCATCCCCCCTTCTCAACCCAGGAATTTTCTACCCATCCTTCAAGACTCCTCTCAGATGCCTCCCCTTCTGTGAAGCTATACCTGTTCCTCTCAGGAGCCATCACCTGGTGCTAAACAGAGGAACCAGCAACAAGCCTTGGGGGAAAAAAGGAAGGTGGATTCAGACTGAGAACCCCTGAAGATTCAAGGGTAGCCAATTTGCAGCACCTTCCAGAGTGCTAGAGGTGCATGGCCCCATCTGAAAACAGCCAGGAAAACTCAGGCTGGAGCCCCACCTCAGCTGGGAACTAGTTATGTGGCTCCAGGGAATTCTCTTCTGCCTGCCTCAGTTTGCCCTTCTATTAAATGGGAGTGAGACCTGGCCAGGGTAGTTGTAAAAATCAAGGAAGAAGATGGAATGCAAAAGCGATTTCCAACAGCAAAGAATTATTCTTATGTGGGAACATAGTGGGTCTTCAATACATGTGTGTTGATCAAAGGATTACTCTCATTAATAGCATTTTGGGGCATTTCAGAGAGTAGGGGGAAAGGTCAGAATTTAAGCCTGAAAACTGTTTCCAAATGCCCCTCAGAGGCATGGGTAAGAACACTTCCCACACTGCGGGAGCCTAATATTTACAGAGGCCTCATTCCCTTAAAGTCAGGTGCTTGCTTACTTGAAGGCACAGGTGAGGACTGAGGAGGGGTGATTTTATTACCAATATTGAAGCAGAACAGCTGCTGCTCTGACAGTCTGTTTCCCTTCAAGCAAGGTCCCCAGGGGCATTGTTAAAAAGTGCTCCTGCCAAGTCATCTGGATAAAGGATGGCCTGAGGGCAGCACAGAATGAGGTGCTGCCTTCTGGCTGGAAAAGATCCCCCGTCCACACCTTCGTGCTTCACCAGGACACAAGGGCAGGGGGGCCACACAAACATTTCAGGACAAAACGAGATGGGAAAACAGTGCCGGGGTCTGGATAGTGGCTGATGACACAATCGCTGGTAGGGAAGGAGAGCAAAATTCTGGGGAGGCCTGATGCCTGTCACTAATGGGATCATTAAGAGCAGCTTCTGAATTGCCTCTGTTTGGCCCCATGAACATCTTTACTCCCAGGGCCTGTGCCTGAGGTGGGCTCAGAGCCCACAGATCAGAGTGGAGGGGCTGTCACATTTACTTGTCATTTGGTAATTTTCAATGAATTAGGGGTATGGGGCTTCCATCTGCCATCTGGCCACACTCTGGTAACCATGGCAACCGCCACCTGCCTGACTTAACACTATCAAGTCCTGTCCTGAAACAGTACTGAATAGGGTGCCGGGGACCCAGAAGCTAGCCAGGCTTTACAGATCACCCTGGATGAGTCCCTTGCCCCATGGGTCTCAGTTTCCTCTGCATAACAGCAGATTTGGTCTAAATGCCTTCAAGGCAGCTGTCTCTTAGGAACAGAATACCAGCCCAGGGAGGAATCATCTGAGACCATCAGCACCGGTTAGAGTCTGGGGACCTGGTCAGCATTTCTCATGTCTCCTGCATGTGAAGTGAAAGTGTTACCTGTCTGGAAACAAAGAGACCTGCCTGTGAATTAACTGCTGAGGAAAGCAGATTGTAAAAGCAGGTGACAGGAATGAGAAGAAAGGAGACAGGACTGTTTAAATGCCACAGGGCAGAAACAAAGGTTTGAAGTGGAGGAACCTCTGCAGTGGCTCCACAGGGGCTGACACAGCCCCTGGAAGGAACCAGCCCAAGGCTGCAGCCAGGGAAACACCAGCCAGCTCTCTCCTCCACTGGGAGCCCCAACCAGGAACAGCCAGCGGTGACTTTCCTGTGCTTCGGGGGCTGCCTCAGACCCCTCAGTGGGCAGCACATTATTTCCAAGTTTCCAGGGACAGGGGCCTTCTTGCCTCATCTCCAGTAGGAACACCCTGCTCCCCAAACTCCCAGTCTCCTGGAGGCAAACATGCCAGGCCTGGAAATAACTGTACCAGCAATTACTTAAGTACCAAAAGGGACAGCAGGCTCATCAAAATTACGACCAGCTCGGTGGCTGGTGTCTCCATGGGTTTGGTAAGGAAGGGTACAGGTTGTGGATTCCTGCCCCGGCCTCCTTAAGTAACTGGCCAGGTAAGGAAAAACTGACCCGAGGGAAAACTGAGGCCCGTGCAGTGCTGTCCATCGCGGCGCACGGGGTGATCCTTCACCCCACAGCCCAGGGGGTCGGGGTCCCTCTTTCTTTACCCGCCCCAGCAGTGCAGGGCAGAAGCCAGACTCACCAAATTCGCAGGGTCCGTCCCGCGCCTTGTGCAGGTGGCCGGGGTGCGCGCGCGGCACCTGCCGGGCGCGCAGGCGCAGCGCGCAAACGCTGGGGTACGAGCGGCCGTCGGAGCCGCAGACGGCGCCGCGCTGCGCGCACACGCAGAGCCCAGTGCCCTCGGGCCCGGCCCCCGCGGCGCGGCTCGCGCACACCAGCCCGGGGCCGCAACGCACGCCGGCCCACCCCCCGCAGCTCGCGCCCTCGGCGCCCAGGCAGCGCGCGCAGCAGCCGCACTCGTCGCGCGCCGCGATGCTGGGCGCGGGGCAGCGCGCGGGCTCGGGACAGCGCTCCGGCCGGCACGGATCGCACTCGGGGCTCTGGCCTCCCGCGCCGCGGAGCCCGAGGCCGGGTGCCGGCTGCGGCTGCAGCAGAAGGAGCAGCAGGAAGAGCACGGGTGAGCGTGGCATGGTCCGCTCTGGGACGGCAGTGGCGCCTCTGCCTGGAGCTCCGCTCAGCGAGCGCGGCGCCTCCACCCCGCCCGCCTCGCAGTCGCTGATTGGCCGGGCCTGCACCGCGGGGCTCCCGCACTCTGCTGCTCGGCCCCGGACTAGCGCGGCCCGGTAGGCTCCTGGCCCGGCCCGGGTTCCGAGCTGGAGGGGTGTTCTGAGACCTGCTCTCCGACAGCCAATGGGCTCTTGGAGACCCAGTCGGGGCGGGAACCTGCCCGAGGTCGCTCTGGTAGAGCAATGATTGGATGTACGGTCTCCGGATCCGAGGTTAGCTCCAGGTACTATTCCACTTAATCCAGAAGGATGCGCTCTTTTATTTTATTTTGCATTTAGTAGTTTTCTAAGTTTTATTTTAAAAAGGGAATATATAGTTTAAAATTTCAAAGTTTACAAATGGATGCAACTATGAAATGAGGGCTTCCCTTCCACCCTATGACCCAGTATCCCACCCCCCAGCTTCAGGAGGCTACACCTTTTATCAGGTTCTTGGGTTATCTTTCCAGGAATTTTGTATGTTTATAAAACCACGTATGATTGCATGGCCCCTCCCTTTAAACACACACACACACACACACACACGCATGCTCTACACATTACTCTGCACTTGGTTTTTCTACCCACGGTATTTCCCATAGTTTCCCCACCTCTTACCATCTGTGAAACTGACCGTCTTGTAAATACAATCAATGGAGTGGAGTTTAACTGGCTTTTTTCCGCCATAATGCTACATAAAGTCATGGTGCATCTCAAAGTCAGCCGTGACTTTGGCTGTGATGAGATGGTGATACATTTTGGATTGTCCTCGGACATTTTAACTTTGCAAAGTGTTTAACTGCACAAAAACGTAGTTATTTAACCAGTTGTTTTCAGTACTTTTGCTACTGCAAATAATGCTCTGATGTCCTGGAGCACAAGCGGCAGCGTATCTCTGGCATAGTGGGGTGTGCGTGTTGGGAAGACACAGTGGAACAGGTTCTTTCAGTCAGATTTTTATTCCTGTGGCCCCTGTGCTTGCGCAGAGTCAGACTCTGCACCCCGTCCATGGCCCAGTCCTGGCAGGGGTCCCAGACGAGAAACCCAAGGGAGTCTTGATTGCTGGAGTTTAATGTGTGGCCAAATGAAGACACTGGATGGAAAGAAGGACTTGTTGACCAGACTTTACGAGTGACTTTTCATGCCTTCACCCCCTAGCCCTCATTTGCCCTGTGCTGTTTTCTTTATTTTCTGAATTTCTAGAGAAGAGATGGAGGAAGCCTCTTGGAGTCTGGGAAGACCAGCTACAGTACTCTTGTGTGATGTCCATTTTGCTTTTCAAGGTCCTTTGCAGTTTGCAGCTTTCAGGAGATGTCCTTATTCCCAAAAGGAGCCCCTGCAGAGGCCACTTTATGTAGTGGTCAGAGCAGGGCCAGCTGCCTGGCCTGCTGCAGCTCTTCCCTTGCAAGTAGATACATAGAACAGGTACAGGCAAGCACCATGGGAGTGGTGGTAGATGGTGATAAGGACTAAATATAATAATGTCAGTATAGCACTCGACATGGCTCTCAGTACTTATTAGCAATTGATTTCAACCAGGAGGCTGCTATCTTTACCTGGAATGGTCTTTAAAAGTGCTCACACCCCTTGACCTACACCCTTCTATAAGCCTCTCCTAAGGAAATATCACTATGTGTGAAGATTTCATTCTGGAGTTGGTCACTACAGCAAAAATTTGGAAAAAACCTATATGCCCACTGATAGGCAATGATTAAATAAATTATGGTATATCCAACAATAAAGGATTATCTGGGCATTGAAAATGAGGCAGGAGAGGTAGCTTAATTGCAATGAAAAGACGTTTGTAATATATTGTTTAGTGAAATAGCAATGATAAATTGCATGTCTAGTATGAAGGCATATTTGTAAATATGTGGTTTTGTATATGTGCAGAAATTCAAGATAGTTTAATGATGTAAAGGAAACACTTATAATGTTAAACGGAACAAAGCAGGGCTTGGAAACAAAAGAGATAAGTTCCATGCTGGTTTTTAGAAACATCCTTCCTAATGGGTTCAAACTTTCAAATGGTCATGGCTGTCCAAAGTGAGAATGGACTGCTCCAGAGGTAGTGAGCTCCCTGTCAGTGGAGGAGTTCAAGGATGGCAAGGAGTGTGGAGGGGATCAAAGCATCAGGGATTGGGTGAGAGGATCTCTAAGTCCTTCAAAATGAGCCACGATTCCCATGGTACAGTGCCCTGAGACCTGGACTGGACAAAAGCTGGTCGTGATTGGCAAATAAACGTACACAGGAATGATTTGCCAGCTTTTAATGCAAACATTGAGAGTGCAGTAATTGAATGGTGTTATAATGATGAAGTTAATGTGTGCTTACTGCAGGTTGGGATACACAGTCACAGAGGCACATTTACAATGATCTACATGCCTTTTAAGTAGTAGGAAGAGCATTCTGTAAGCATGACTCAGAATTAAAGCAGAAGACTCATTTTCCAACACTGAGCCTGTGGTATCTGGTCGGAGAAGACATTCCAAAGCTTTGAAGGTGATAGGCATCCGCTTCCTTTTAAAAGTTGCCGGCAAGCCCATAGCCCAGCGAACTCTGGTTCCCAGAGCACCAGTTAGCACTGTGGGCAACACCTGTGGGCCCATAGGATTACGGGAAAAATGGAGATGAATTCTCCCGGCGGGAAAGGGGGTTGAGGCACCTCTGCCACGTGGCAGGTATGAGCTCCCATGGCGTGAGTGCCTACCTCCTCTGCTCCCAGCGAGCACACAGGGAAAGCTGGCTAATGCCCCACTCAGGGTGGATGCACACACACCCAGCAGCTGCTAACATGGGTGTGAACGTCCCAACCGATTCACTCCTCCTGTGAATGTAGATATGAACGGCTCCGTTCATATCTAACTTGCCCTCCAGGAGTGGAGAGGGGCTCACGTGAGCAGAGGACCCTCCATCCACAGGCCATACCCTTGAATCTCAAGCATGACAGGCCAGGCATAGAAGGTCCCCATCCAGGCTGAGGGAATATGAAAGCCCTGGACTCTGCTGGACCATTCCAGAGTAGAAGGAGAGGTGGGTTTCCAGAGAGAAGCCCATGAATGAGGGGTGGCAGTTCTAGGGGCACAGATTTCAATCCATTGCTGTGTAAGAGGGAACATACAAGATGTAGAGCTCTGCAAAGATGGGGCCTCAGATGCTGAGCAGCCAAGTAAAATGGTAGAGGGCTTTGCCCTCCTGCCATAAACAACTATAAAACTTGGACGGATAAAGAAAACAGCTGTGTGCAGGCACTGCATAGTATTTTCCATCGTGGGGCTGTGATCCTTGAGAGGGAACACACATAACGTGAGCCCCACATCTACCCAGACCTTCCTCCTAGATAGGTTTCCCAGGCCACAGTATGGGGAGGTAGAGCCCAAGCAGATGGCAGAAGGTCTCCTGGACAGATGAGGCAGAGATCAGAGTTCAGGGCTCAGGTAGCTGGGTCTTGTGGGGAGGCAGCCACAAAAGAGGGAGGAACCACAGAGAGGGAACCCTGGAAGTCGGTGTAGAAATTCCCCTTCAACATTTGGCTGATCCTGAACCACACAGGTGCAGGGTGAGACCCGGAGGCTCCGCAGAGAGCAGCCGCTGGGGGGCTGAGGGCTGGGTGGAGATGCTGGGGCTCACACAGGCCCATCCAGAATGGAGTGCCCCAGCCCACCAGGAACCCTTTCTCCTAGCTCAGAGACACCAGGCAAGCAGCTACACACTGCAGAGGTGTGAGTTTCAGCTCTAAGAGCTCATGCCATGTACTACTAAGTTTAAATAATTCCAACCTTTCCCGTTTTTTAAAAAAAATATTTATTTATTTATTTGGCAGCTCCAGGTCTTAGTTGTGGTACATGGGATCTTCGTTGCGGCACGTGGGATCTTTTGGTTATGGCACGTGAGATCTAGTTCCCTGATCAGGGGTCGAACCTGGGCCCCCTGCATTGGGAGTGCAGTCTTAGCCATTGGACCACCAGCGAAGTCCCTCCCTTTGTTTTTCTAGTCCTGATAGTGGTAGCTGCTTCCTGCAGTTGCTACCTCCAAATTACCTAGTTAACAGTTCTTTATGTTAACTTCCTTTTTTTCCACCTGATTAGACCCTAAATGGAGTGGTCTCAAGAAACAACCCTTAAAGATGGGTCACAATCAGAGAACCAGAGAGCTTAACTAGAAATAAGCACCAATAATAATATAAGTTATTTACTAAAATAGTAAATTTATTTCTTATAAATAAAAAAGGTGAATTAGGGTAAATATTGCTGAAAATGACATAAAATTTAATTGTGTGGTTTGCATAATTACAAAGTGAGTTGAATTTACAGCCTTGCCAATCTCTTGTGTGAAAGTTAGGCCATTGATTAGGAAGGAGTGGGAACTTGGATTTTGATTGGTTAGCCTTAATTTTATGTGGCATAATCATTTCTGGTAACCAAATCATAAAGTTCTATCAGGGTGCCCGTGTCAGTGGTGCTCTGCTGGTCAAAATTTGAGACTTTGAAATAAAAAATTTGTCATATTTGTGCCTCCAAAAAAAGAGAGTTAAAATGGGGATATCTGGTGAGCTCAGATGAAGCTGAAAGTTTAGAGCCTCTGAGTTATTCTGAGCCTCTCCTGCCAGTGGAAGCAGCTTGCAAGTTATGTGTGGGAATACTCACTTTCCCTTGCTTAAGGACACTTTGATAAGGTCACCCAGAGCAGTTATCTTGCAAGGGATACCTTTTCTCCTCAAGACTTAACCCGCCCCCTCTTATGGCCAGTAGACTCACAACTGGCATCAGAGCTCCACATGTTCAAACAGGGCAAGTACAGAGTGTGATCTGGGAAGATACAGCTTCTCCACTGAAAGAATGGCAAGATTTTGCTAAACTACATTGCAGCGTCCTGTGGAGTATGTGCAGGAATGGATTCTAAGGGTGTTAGACCAAGGAGGACAGTTGAATACATTCAATAAAAGTTGAATTTATTGATACAAGTGCCTTACCTGAGATTATGGGCTTAATGTGTTGGTTTGTACAGCTGGTTATGACTTAGCTGTTTGAGTGAAATTGAGACTCGATGAGCATCTTCCCTATTGTGTTATGAAGGAAGGAATCAAAAGGCTTATGGGAGATGTTGGAAGAGAGTTATTATTGACAACCTGCGCGCCCACCCACCCACTACATTCCCCAAGGAGGGGCCCAGAGGACTTTCCTTTCCCTACAACATTGGGGAATTCATTAGTGGGGGGAGCAGTAGTATCCTTGAAAAGCCCTGTGGTGGCTCTCCTCTGTCGGTCACATATGAGGATGGGAGATTCCACCATTGAGATTGGCTCCTTGAATCCACTGGGGATGATGGGATCCCAGAAGAACAGAGGCCAACTGCCAAAGACTTAGCTGGGTGCAGGTATCATAATGGATGGCAGTATTTGACCCACAGGGATCTTTGGCCTTGGCTAATTGTCACAGTGTCCCTAGGAATGAAATAGATGGCTTCCTACTAAAAGGTTACTTGCTCTATTACAATAGGAAAAACACTTGGTCTCATGTCCAAAAACCAATTTGAATCACTGTAGAAGAAAGCCGTGGTCTCTCTTTTTAAATTTAATTTAATGTATTTTTCTATACAGCAGGTTCTTTTTAGTCATCCATTTTATACACATCAGTTTATACATGTCAATCCCAATCTCCCAATTCATCGCACCCCAACCCCTGGCCACTTTCCCTCCTTGGTGTCCATACGTTTTTTTCTCTACTTCTGTGTCTCAATTTCTGCTCTGCAAACCGGTTCATCTGTACCATTTTCTAGGTTCCACATATATGCGTTAATATATGATATTTGTTTTTCTCTTTCTGACTTACTTCACTCTGTATGACAGTCTCTAGATGCATCCACATCTCTACAAATGACCCAGTTTCGTTCCTTTTCATGGCTGAGTAATATTCCATTGTATATATGTACCACATCTTTATCCATTCGTCAGTCAATGGGCATTTAGGTTGTTTCCATGACCTGGCTATTGTAAATAGTGCTGCAATGAATATTGGGGTGCATGTGTCTTTTTGAATTATGGTTTTCTCTGGGTATATGCCCAGTAGTGGGATTGCTGGATCATAGGGTAATTCTATTTTTAGTTTTTTAAGGAACCTCCATACTGTTTTCCATAGTGACTGTATCAATTTACATGCCCACCAACAGTGCAAGAGGGTTCCCTTTTCTCCACACCCTCTCCAGCATTTGTTGTTTGTAGATTTTCTGATGATGCCCATTCTAACTGCTGTGAGGTGATACCTCATTGTAGTTTTGATTTGCATTTCTCTAATAATTAGTAATGTTGAGCAGCTTTTCATGTGCTTCTTGGCCATCTGTATGTCTTCTTTGGAGAAATGTCTATTTAGATCTTATGCCTATTTTTGGATTGGGTTGTTTGTTTTTTTAATATTGAGCTGTATGAGCTGTTTATATATTTTGGAGATTAATCCTTTGTCCGATGATTTGTTTGCAAATATTTTCTCCCATTCTCAGGGTTGTCTTTTTGTCTTGTTTATGGTTTCCTTTGCTGTGCAAAAGCTTTTAAGTTTCATTAGGTCCCATTTGTTTATTTTTGTTTTTATTTCCATTACTGTAGGAGGTGGATCAAAAAATATCTTGCTGTGATTTATGTCAAAGAGTGTTCTTCCTATATTTTCTGCTAAGAGGTTTTTTTTTGTTTTTTTTTTTTGCGGTACGCGGGCCTCTCACTGTTGTGGCCGCTCCCTCTGCGGAGCACAGGCTCCGGATGCACAGGCTCAGTGGCCATGGCGCACGGGACTAGCCACTCCGCGGCATGTGGGATCTTCCCGGACCGGGTCATGAACCCATGTCCCCTGCATCGGCAGGCGGACTCTCAACCACTGCGCCACCAGGGAAGACCCCACTAAGAGTTTTATAGTGCCCGGTCTTACATTTAGGTCTCGAATCCATTTTGAGTTTATTTTTCTGTATAGTGTTAGGGAGTGTTCTAATTTCATTCTTTTACATGTAGCTGTCCAGTTTTCCCAGCACCACTTATTGAATAGACTGTCTTTTCTCCATTGTATATCTTTGCCTCCTTTGTTATAGATTAGTTGACCATAGGTGCGTGGGTTTATCTCTGGGCTTTCTGTCTTGTTCCATTGATCTATGTTTCTGTTTTTGTGCCAGTACCGTTGATTAGCTCTAGTAGTTTCCTGGTGGTATCTTTAGGATTCTCTATGTATAGTATCATGTCATCTGCAAACAGTGACAATTTTACTTCTTTTTCAATTTGTATTTATTTTTCTTCTCTGATTGCCATGGCTAGGACTTCCAAAACTATGTGGAATAATAGTGGTGAGAGTGGACATCCTTGTCTTGTTCCTGATCTTAGAGGAAATGCTTGTTCAGTGTTTCACCATTGAGAATGTTGTTTGCTGTGGGTTTGTTGTATATGGCCTTTATTATGTTGAGTTAGTTTCCCTCTATGCCCACTTTCTGGAGAGTTTTTATCATAAATGGGTGTTGAATTTTGTTGAAAGCTTTTTCTGCATCTGTTGAGATGATCATATGGTTTTTATTTTTCAATTTGTTAATATGGTGTATCACATTGATTGATTTGCGTCTATTGAAGAATCCTTGCATCTCTGGGATAAATCCCACTTGATCATGGTGTATGATCCTTTTAATGTGTTGTTGGATTCTGTTTGCTAGTGTTTTGTTGAGGATTTTTGCATCTATATTCGTCAGTGATATTGGTCTGTAATATTCTTTTTTTGTAGTATCTTTGTCTGGTTTTGGTATCAGGGTGATGGTGGTCTCATAGAATGAGTTTGGGAGTGTTCCTTCCTCTGCAAATTTTTGGGAGAGTTTGAGAAGGATGGGTGTTAGCTCTTCTCTAAATGTTTGATAGAATTCACCTTTGAAGCCATCTGGTCCTGGACTTTTGTGTGTTGGAAGATTTTAAATCACAGTTTCAATTTCATTACTTGTGATTGGTCTGTTCATATTTTCTATTTCTTGCTGGTTCAGTCTTGGAAGGTTATACCTTTCTAAGAATTTTTCCATTTCTTCCAGATTGCCCATTTTATTGCAATAGAGTTGCTTATAGTAATCTCTTAGGATGCTTTGTATTTCTGCGGTGTCTGTTGTAAATTCTCCTTTTTCATTTCTAATTTTATTGATTTGAGTCCTCTCCCTCCTTTATCTTGATGAGTCTGGCTGATGGTTTTTCAGTTTTGTTTATCTTCTCAAAGAACCAGCTTTTAGTTGTATTGATCTCTGCTGTTGTTTTCTTTGTTTCTATTTTATTTCTGCTCTGATCTTTGTGATTTCTTTCCTTCTGGGAAAACTTTGGATTTTGTTTGTTCTTCTTTCTCTAGTTCCTTTAGGTGTAAGATTAGATTGTTTATTTGAGAGTTTTCTTGTTTCTTGAGGTAGGCTTGTATAGCTATAAACTTCCCTCTTAGAATTGCTTTTGCTGCATCTCATAGGTTTTGGATCATCGTGTTTTCATTGTCATTTGTCTCTAGGTATTTTTTGATTTCCTCTTTGATTTCTTCAGTGATCTCTTGGTTATTTAGTAACGTATTATTTAGCCTCCATGTGTTTGTGTTTTTTACGTTTTTTTCCCTGTAATTGATTTCTAATCTCATAGCGTTGTAGTCAGAAAAGATGGCTTGATATGATTTCAAATTTCTTAAATTTACTGAGGCTTGATTTGTGCCCCAAGATGTGATCTATCCTGGAGAATGTTCCGTGTGCTCTTGAGAAGAAAGTGTAATCTGCTGTTTCTGGATGGAATGTCCTATAAATATCAATTAAATCTATCTGGTCTATTGTGTCATTTAAAGTTTCTGTTTCCTTATTTATTTTCATTTTGGATGATCTGTCCATTGGTGTAAGTGAGGTGTTCAAGTCCCCCACTATTATTGTGTTACTGTCGATTTCCTCTTTTATAGCTGTTAGCAGTTGCCTTATGTATTGAGGTGCTCCTCTGTTGGGTGCATATATATTTATAATTGTTATATCTTTTTCTTGGATTGATCCCTTGATCATTATGTAGTGTCCTTCCTTGTCTCTTATAACATTCTTTATTTTAAAGTCTACTTTATCTGATATGAGTATTGCTACTCATATGGTCTCTTTAGAGGCCACCTCTGTGTCTTTTGGTTGGAGCATTTAATCCATTCACGTTTAAGGCAATTATCGATATGTATGTTCCTATGACCATTTTCTAAATTGTTTTGGGTTTTTTTTGTTTTTTTTTGTGGTACGCGGGCCTCTCCCATTGCGGAGCACAGGCTCCGGACGCACAGGATCAGTGGCCATGGCTCACGGGCCCAGCCGCTCCGCGGCATGTGGGATCCTCCCGGACTGGGGCATGAGCCCGTGTCCCCTGCATCGGCAGGCAGACTCTCAACCGCTGCACCACCAGGGAAGCCCTTGGGTTTGTTTTTGTAGGTCCTTTTCTTCTCTTGTGTTTCCCACTTAGAGAAGTTCCTTTAGCATTTGTTGTAGAGCTGGTTTGGTGGTGCTGAA
>NW_021703782.1:79076726-79149074 GCF_005190385.1 Monodon monoceros
TCACTTGTGTTTCCCACTTAGAGAAGTTCCTTTAGCATTTGTTGTAGAGCTGGTTTGGTGGTGCTGAATTCTCTTAGCTTTTGCTTGGTGTAAAGCTTTTGATTTCTCCATTGAATCTGAATGCGATCCTTGCTGGGTAGAGTAATCTTGGTTGTACGTTCTTCCCTTTCATCACTTTAAGTATATCATGCCACTCCCTTCTGGCTTGTAGAGTTTCTGCTGAGAAATCAGCTGTTAACCTTATGGGAGTTCCCTTGTATGTTATTTGTCATTTTTCCCTTGCTGCTTTCAATAATTTTTCTTTGTCTTTAATTTTTGCCAGTTTGATTACTATGTGTCTCGACCTGTTTCTCCTTGGGTTTATCCTGTATGGGACTCGCTGTGCTTCCTGGACTTGGGTGGCTATTTCGTTTCCCATGTTAGGGAATTTTTCGACTATAATCTCTTCAAATATTTTCTCTGGTCCTTTCTCTTCTCCTTCTGAGACCCCTGTAATGCGAATGTTGTTGCGTTTAATGTTGTCCCAGAGGTCTCTTAGGCTGTCTTCATTTCTTTTCATTCTTTTTTCTTTATTCTGTTCTGCAGCAGTGACTTCCACAATTCTGTCTTCCAGTTCACTTATCCGTTCTTCTGCCTCAGTTATTCAGCTATTGATTCTTTCTAGTGTAGTTTTCATTTCTGTTATTGTATTGTTCATCTCTGTTTGTTTGTTCTTTAATTCTTCTAGATCTTTGTTAAACATTTCTTGCATCTTCTTGATCTTTGCCTCCATTCTTTTTCCGAGGTCCTGGATCATCTTCACTATCATTATACTGAATTCTTTTTCTGGAAGGTTTCCTATCTCCATTTCATTTAGATGTTTTTCTGGGGTTTTATCTTGTTCCTTCATCTGGTACAAAGTCCTCTGCCTTTTCATCTTGTCTATCTTTCTGTGAATGTGGTTTTTGTTCCACAGGCTGCAAGATTGTAGTTCTTCTTTCTTCTGCTGTCTGCCCTCTGGTGGATGAGGCTATCTAAGAGGCTTGTGCAAGTTTCCTGATGGGAGGGGCTGGTGGTGGGCAGAGCTCAGTAAAACTTTAATCTGCTTGTCTGCTGACGGGTGGGGCTGGGTTCCCTCCCTGTTGGTTGTTTGGCCTGAGGCGACCCAACACTGGAGCCTACCTGGGCTCTTTGGTGCAGCTAATGGCAGACTCTGGGAGGGTTCACGCCAAGGAGTACTTCCCAGAACTTCTGCTGACAGTGTCCTTGTTCTCACGGTGAGGCACAGCCACCCCCTGCCTCTGCAGGAGACCCTCCTACACTAGCAGGTAGGTCTGGTTCAGTCTCCTGTGGGGTCACTGCTCCTTTCCCCTGGGTCCCGATGCGCACACTACTTTGTGTGTGCCCTCCAAGAGTGGAGTCTCTTTTTCCCTAGTCCTGTCCAAGTCCTGCAATCAAATCCCGCTAGCCTTCAAAGTCTGATTCTCTAGGAATTCCTCATCCCGTTGCTGGGCCCCCAGGTTGGGAAGCCTGACGTGGGGCTCAGAACCTTCACTCCAGTGGGAGGACTTCTGTGGTATAAGTGTTCTCCAGTTTGTGAGTCACCCACCCAGCAGTTATGGAATTTGACTTTACTGTGATTGCGCCCCTCCTACTGTCTCATTGCAGCTTCTCCTTTGTCTTTGCATGTGGGGTCTTTTTTGGTGAGTTCCAGTGTCTTCCTGTCAATGATTGTTCAGCAGTTAGTTGTGATTCCGGTGTTCTCGAAAGAGGGAGTGAGAATATGTCCTTCTACTCTGCCATCTTGAACCGATCTCAAGCCATGGTTTCTTAACCAGGTTCAGACTTCATCTAGACATGGAGCCCCTTGTTGGAAGAGGAGGCCACGCCCCCTTGAAGAACTCTGTAGAGATTCTAGAAATCTTCATCTAAGCCCCCTCCAGAGGGACCTGTGATCATTTACTAGAGTGGTCCAGTGTAGCCCACAGTCTACGTGGGGGCTTACAGCAGTCAGGGCCCATATTCCAATCACAGTGAACCCACCTGTGCTTACTTCTCCAGGTCCTGAATCGACTAGACACCCCTGGCAACTGGCAGAATCCCAACATCAGTTCTGTGACACATGGAGTAAGGTCTCCTGTTAGAGGCAGGAAGCCCCTGGAACTTACCTTTTCTGCCAGGAGAGTAAAACAGCTGCCATCAGTTTCTGTATAAATAATCGAAAGAGGAGTCACCTTGCCAAAGGGAGCATTCATTCTTAGAAAGCAGCACGGCCTAGTCTCATGTGAGGGGAGCGCTGGCCTCTTTTAATGAACATTTGGCCCGGCTCCTTTCAAAGTAATAATGTGCCTTTATTGTGCTACGGAGCATTTGGTCCCTCCCTGAACCAGGGTCAACAGAAAAATAAAGATTTTTTTTCTTATTCTCAAATGACTCCCCTGTAGGGGAGGGGGAATTTCTCCAATTATCTTACTGCAGCTCATCCCTAATTCGTAGATTCATTGCTTCCTTCTTCATTCAGCAAGCTCTCAGAGGGCCTAACCCCTGCCCGCCAGGCCTGTGCAGGGCACAGAGGGGGCGGGGATAGAAGAGCAAGCCAGGCTCTTAAAAGAAGGCAAGGCAGATAGGAAGCAATTTCAGTGCAATAAACGCTACTACAGAACAGTGCTCGGGGGGAAAAGGGAGTCAAGGAGGTTTTCTGGAAAAGACGCTTCTTCAACTGGGTCTTTTTTAAAATGTTAATATTTAATATTAATAATATCTTACGGAAAAACCCAAACGAATTTTTGGCCAACCCAATACAATTTTTAAAGGTTACACTCCATTTACAATTTTTACAAAATGTTTGCGATATTCCCTGTGCTGTACAATATATTATTTTTTCTTTTCTTCTTTTAGATAGACTTCTTTTAAAATTTTATTATTTATTTACTTTTCTTTATTTTTTTGGCTGTGTCGGGTTTTAGTTGTGGCACTAGGGGACTTCACTGAGGCATGTGGGATCTTTCATTGTGGCGTGGGCTTCTCTCTAGTTGTGGCGTGCAGGTTTTCTCTCTCTAGTTGTGGTGCACCGGCTCCAGGGCACGTGGGTTCTGTGTTTGTGGTGCACGGGCTCTCTCTTTGAGGCGTGTGAGCTCAGTAGTTGTGGCATGCGGGCTTAGTTGCCCTGCAGCACGTGGGATCTTAGTTCCCCGGCCAGGGATCAAACCAACATCCCCTACATTGGAAGGTGGATTCTTTACCACTGGACCACCAGGGAAATCCCTGTACAATATATTCTTGTGGCGTATTTTAAACCTAATAGTTTGTACCTCTTACTCTCCCACCTCTGTATTGTCCCTGCCCCCTCCCCTCTCCCCACTGGTAACCACTAGTTTGTTCTCTACATCTGTGTGTCTACCTCTTTTTTGTTATATTCACTAATTTATTGTATTTTTTAAAGTGCATATAAGTGATATCATACAGTATTTGTCTTTCTCTGCCCGACTTATTTCCCTTAGCATAGTACCTTCCAAGTCCATCCATGTTGCTGCAAAGATTTCATTCTTTTTTATGGCTGAGTAGTATTCCATTGTATGTATATATACCACATCTTCTTTATCCATTCATCTGTTGATGGACACTTAGGTTGCTTCCATATCTTGGCAGTTGTAAATAATGCTGCTATGAACACTGGGTGGCACGTATCTTTTTGAATTAGTGTTTTTGTTTTTTTTAGATATATATACACAGGAGTGGAATTGCTGGGTCATACGGTACTTCTATGTTTAGTTTTTTTGAGAAAACTCCATACTGTATTCCAAAGTGGCTGCCACCAATTTACATGCCCACTAACAGTGTATGAGGGTTCCCTGTTCTCCACATCCTTCCAACACTCAGCTGGGTCTTGAAGAGCCAGTAGGTGCTGCCTGGAAGGACAGTGGAGAGAGAGCACAGAATGTCCGAAGGCATGAAGACCAGAGAGAACAAGGCATAGTCAGGAGGGAGGAGAGAGCTCGTGGGGATGGGGGTGGGAGGTGCAGAGGCACAGGAGACCGGAGAGGGCAGTGAGGGCCAGATCACCAGCCTTGCCCAGCCAGCTTGAGAAGCTTGGAAATGTGGAATATCCAGGCTTGGCCCCTGTAGCTCAGGGCCTGCATTGTTGTCTGAGACTGACACTTTAAAGGTGGAGGGGAGAGGGACAGCACATACCCTTCGAGGAGCCAGAGGATAAGTCTTTGAGGAGAGTCCTTCCTACTTCTCCGTTCTTCCCTTCAGCATCTTTTCCCAGGGCTTCCACCAAAATGCAAGGTAGGTATAGCAGCCACCTGTGCAGACTGCCACCTTGTGGACGATACAGGGATTACAGATCTAGATATGACTTCCTCATTCCTTAGTTCAATATACTGTAGTATTTCTTAATAATTCAGATGAGCCAAAGTGCTGGGATAAGGTGCCCTTTGTTTGAGGGGAGGACAAAAATGCATACAGACAATCACCGAATGCTCAGAGGTGTGAGTCTACCTGAAGCAGTGGGGTCGGTGAGAAGATGTGGGTAGGCTTCACAGAGGTGACATCTGAGCTGGGTCAGGTAGGGAGCAAGGGTCTTTAGAGACCACCTCTGACATCCTCACTTTACAGAGAGGGAGACTGCAGCCCAGGGTAGGAAGGGACTCGCTCAAAATCAGAGTCCTTCAGGTGGGTGTCCCAGGCCAGGGCCCCTTTTCTTGTGCATGGTTGGCCTCCAGTTAAAATGGGTCCCCCTCCCAGTGCCAGAAATGGCCTTTGCAGAATCTGATCTGCTGCGCCTCCCTGTCCCCGGGCAGCCCCATCCCAGCAGTTTGTCCAGCCTGCCTGTTGCTGCAGTAATCGCTTCCCTCGTTCTCTGCACTCCGCCTGTGAAGAATTGCAAAGCACTGAAACCCTCCCCAGGGAGGACACTGTACTTAAGCCAGGGTCTTGGCTGACCTGGGAAGACGGTGGGTGTCTCCAGGGCATCTACCCTCAGGGACTACCATACTTCTCAGTACACAGGTACTTTGTAAATTTTGTGACCTGAATGAATGGGTGAGGTCAGGGAAGGGGAGGTGGGTGGCACCTGAGAGGTCAGTCAGATGTCTTGTGGACTTCTCCAGAGCTGAGTCTAGTCTGGGAAGATAAATTGGGGCCAGGTCACAAAGGCCACTGAACGTTCTCCCAGAGAAGGAGTTTGTCTTGCATTTGTCTTTCTTCTGCCAGCAGAGGGAGCCAGGCCTGTTTGTGACAGAGGAGGGACAGGATGGGAATATAGGATAGCTTCATTCTTTTTCAAAGTGAGAAATATTGTCCCTAGTCAAGGGTCATACCCATTGATATTACTTAGGGAAGAAATTGCCCTGCCCTAGATCTTCCAGATATTTTGGTTCTTTTTTTCTAAATTAAATAATTAAGCCATATGTCTATAGAATAAATAGAGGCTGTCATGTGATAAGCTCCCAACACTCGGGAAACAAGCATGGCCTTTGTGATGCACTGCTGAATTTCCTTGTGTCATGTCTCCAGAACCCTGGACCCTGATAAACACAGGGCTTAAATAGAGTAAGTCTTCCTAACCTGGGTTCTCGTGTAGTCATCTCTTTCCTCACGTTCTGCCAACTGCAGCACCATTACATGGCTCCCGGAAAGAGGTCTCTAGGGGAGTGCTTAGGGCTCTGTTCTATTAAATGTTTTTATCAATAACCTGGATGAACTCAGCGAAAGTGTTCAAATGCCCGAGTAGTTCAAAAAGGAATTAATGTACATTGGATAGAAGAAGCGGTATTCAAAAAGGCTTGCAGAGGTTAGAATGGCAGAGAGAAATCAAATGTTGAACTGTCCTACAGACACATGTCAAGTTCTGCATTTAGACTCGACACTAAAATGAGAAAGCATGAGGGGGAAATTGAAATGGATTACACAGGGTTGTCTCCAGGTTCAAAGAGGCCATGTCTGGAACATGGTAGCCACTTAGAAATGGTTCCTTATTACTGTGAATGAAACTGTGCTGAACTGAAGCATTTTACAACAAGAGTCTTGGCTTTTCTCCCACTTTAACATGGCCATCTTCCTAACTCCCCTGGGCAGTCAGTGGCAATTCAATAGTGACTCATCCTTAATGGTGTGAAGAGAGCAATTGTAGAATTGTGACGGAAGTAACCAGGAGAATCCAAGAATTTAAAATATCCATTTGAAGCCTGGGCAGTGGAGCCAGGAAGCACCTGGCAGATGAGCAGTCACAGAAGAGGTGGCATCTCCATGTGCCTGAAGGAGGAGAGCTTTACACGTCTTTTCTCTGAATGATGCGGCATGGGTGTACCGAGAACTGCTTCTTCTGGGAAGGAGAGGGCCTGGTTTCAGAGGAAACACATTGACCATGTTTCTTTGTTTGCAGGTGTCCAGTAAGAGAGTTATGTTGTACTGATCCTCATATTTCTCTGTCTTTTTCGTTTTTCTTTCATCATTTTCAATTTTGAAAACAAGCATTTGTGGGGCCTCCCCTGTCTCCCAGGCGTCATGGCGAATCAGGCCTAGTCCTGGCTTCCAAGCTACCGTGATCTAATAGGGGGACTGGGACCTGGGCACAATTAACTGGGATGTGACCGTCTGCTCAACTTTCCAGTTGGCACTCGGTGGAGAGCAGGCGCCCTCTAATTGCTCATGCTCGTTGAGGGCTTGCTGTGTGTCAGGCACCCTCCTGAGCATTTTATATTAGTTCATTTCAACCTCATCTGTCATGAAGTAGGTGTAGCTTGTCTCAGATAAAACCGAGGATCAGAGGGGTTAACAACATAACGTGGCCAAAATTACAGCTGGTAAGTGGTGGAGTTGGCCCCAAAGTCCACACTCTGTACCACTGCCCCAGGCTGCTTCTCCACAAATATGTGCTAAATGGACGAATAAAGAAGGCCTCAATATGTGCCATAAAAGAGATGTAGGCCAAGCCAAGAGAAGTAAGATTACACCATGGCGATCAGGATATTATGCTTGAGGTGGGACTTAATGAATGAAAAACCATGGTGATAAGCAGGTGGGAGGCACCGTTCTAGGCAGGAGTAAAGGGATCAAGGTGAGCAAACACACATGGCCTGAATTGTCGGTTATGCTGCCTATTCACTGCCTCCAGGACCCCCTCCCACTCCATCAGAGCTGATTAGACCCGGGGTGTTAGGGACGGAATTGTGTCCCCTCCCAAATTCATATGTTGAAGCCCTAACCTCCAGTGGCTTAGAATGTGACTTTATTGGGAGACGGGGCCTTTAAGAGGTAATTAAGTTACAACAAGGCCATTGGGGCAGCCTGATGCAATCTGACTGGTGTCCTTATAAGAAGAGATTAGGACATAGAGATGCTAGGGTGCAGGTGCACAGAGGAAAGACCACGTGAGGACACAGCGAGAGGGCAGCCGTCTGTAAGCCAAGGAGAGGCCTCAGGAGAAACCACACTTGCAGACACCTTGATTTTGGACTTCCATCTTCTGGAACTGTGAGAAAATAAAGTTCTGGTTTAAACCACCCAGTACATGGTATTTTGTTATGGGGGTCCTAGCAAACTTATACGAGGGGTGTAGGACTGAGCCAGAGACAGGAAGGCATAGACTGGCTGTGACCGCCTGGGAAAAAGAAGAACTGGGGCAGATCTTTTCTCTTAGCAGTTAGAACTGGGGAACCCTGGGAAGGAGCCAGTGGACTTTGGGGGTAGAGGTTGAAAGGATACTATGAACTAAAGTCAGGATGGTGGTGAGTTAAAACCCCAAGAGAGCAGAAACCCTAAGGAAGCAAAGGGGCTGAGTCAGAGAGAGGAAAGATTGAAGAAAAAGGCCAAAAAAGGAGAGAGACAAGAGAAAGACCACTTGGCCACAGAGGGGAGGAACCTTTCCCAAGAGTGGCTTCAGTCTCCAACACCTTCCCTGGTTGGGCCCCAGCCCTTGCAGGGGAGGAATTGGAAACCCCTTTAACTCCAGGCAACTCCAGTGGATCTCTGTTCCTTGTTCCCTAAAGAGCCAGAGTAACATGAAAGGCCATGTTTAGGGATGGATAAGCAACTTTGAAAAAAATATAGATGGAAACCAGTGGAGATGAGGCTGGAAAAGAGGGTTGAAGCAACTTCTTGGAGGGTTTGGAAAGCCAGGGTTGGGAGAGCAGACCATGGAGGACATTTGGCAAGTCTGAGCTGTGCTTTAGGGAGATGCGTAAGCATCTTAGTCTGCACTAAGCATGGAGACTGGGGGCTGCAGGCCTGTTAGAGAGCATTTGTGTTGGTCCAGGCAGGAGGTGGTGAGGGCTGCAACTGCGGCAGTAGCAGTGTGAATGGAAAGGAAGTTGTATTGATTCGGATAAGGACCAGCTGCTCTAACAAACAAACTCCAAAGCATATAATGGCTCTTACATAATAGAAGATTATTCCTTATTTGTGTAAACTCTCAAATGGCTATTCCTAGTCTCCTCAAGTGTTGATTCAGGGACCCAGGCTCTTTCCATGTTGTGGCTCCACCATTCTGAACACCACCTCCAGACTGGCAGAAGGGAAAAGAGGAATGAGCCCTCTGACATCCAAGGGATGGATAAGAGCCACCAGGAGGCAGAACGAATGAGGCGAGAGAAGGGGAGGAGCCACAGACAACTCATGGGTAATAGGAGCGTGATGTTGCCACTAACTGGCCTGGCAGCTGACGGATGCGGTGAATCAACAGACGAGAGCACCTGGGGTCTAGTTCCCATTTGGCTCGGGATGATCATTTGGGAGCAGGGTGGCCGTTTAGAATCCATGGGCCATTCTAGTAACTGGGAAATCTTAACACACTTCTCAGCAGCAAGAGTCCTGCTCTGCCCCGGTCAGGACTTGACCGTTCCTTAGCTTCCTGCATCTCTCTGGGTGTTATTTGGTTCTCGGTCCCACTGATGAGTGTTTAGTTCTTGTTCTGTGTCTCAAGGTCAGACTCCTGAAAGAGATGACCTGTTGGACAGAATGTCCATCACGGATGGCAGATTGATACGGTTTATGACTGGCTGCCCTTGGGTCAGGCACTCAGCTTTGGTCCAATGAGCAGCGCTCTGGGGCACAGAATTGCATGGCACCAGCATGGATGCTCACACCCTTGGCACAGCTCTGTGGACGTGGCAGGCTTTCTCAGGCTAGTCCTCTTAGTGTACTTCCCTTCCTTAAGCCTCCGTCTTCTCATCCTTAAAATCAAGAACTTGGACCATATGATGCTCACAAGTCCTCCACATTCTGTGCTGTGTTAGCTAGGGCAACACCAGCTGCTGTAACAAATAAGCTGGCACTTCACTGGCTTATTACAACAGACCTTTATTTCTTGCTTATGGACAGTTGGTGTAGAGGACAGCTTCCTCTACATGGTGATTCAGGGACTCAGGCTCCTTCCCATCCCATTCCTTTAGGGCCTTTGAGTCCTAAACCAGCAGGTGCGGGAAGGAGAGGGTAGAAAAAACACACTTGCTTCTTAACTGTCTTAGCCCAGAAGTACCACACATCACTTCTGCTCACATCCCATTGGTAGCCTTGATCCTGTGTTTATTCCTAGACTCCTGGGTGGGCTGGGGAGTATGCCCCCTGGCTGGGCAGGTCCTTGCCAGCAACAGCTTCACTTTATGGCAAGGGAGCAGGAATTCCTTGTGGACAGCTAGCCCCGGTTCTGCCACATGGGTGGGGTTCAGTTTTGAACTTGTCTCCAGCCACTTCTCCCAGCAAATTGTCTTTTTTCCAAGGAGAATCTTGAAGCTAGTGGTGCTAGTTTCCTAGTTTATTGCCTTGAGGCAGAGTCCTACTTTATTGCCTGTAATAATTCTTACAGCTAGCCGAAGAGGCCTCAACTCCTGGGCAAAGCTCCAGTAGCCCAAGGTGCCAGTGCCCACAGCCAGTGAGAGGCAGCAAGAGTCTTGGAGAGAGGAACTAGGAGGGCAGTTCCTGCTTTTGCATGAGAAAGCATGGGAAGGGCGGTAGAGCAGAAGAATAGCCAGTAGTGTTCCCAAACAAGGAAGGAGGCCACCCACTTGCTGTCATTTCTCTGGTAAATATTTGACTGGATGTTTGCCTTTCGCTGAGGTTTTATTTTTGGGTTCTGGGCAGAACATCAGAATATCAGAAGCAGTCATCACCAAGAGGCAAGAGAAGCCCAAAGAACAGTCCAGAGAAGCAGATTGCTCACCAGAGCTGCAGGCAGTGCTTTTCTACCAAGATGCTTTCCTCAAACGCAAGGTGAGTTATCAGGGTCAGGCTTGAGACAAGTCATGCTGGACAACTGTATGTTCCTGGCAACTGTATTCTTCTCTTTTTTTTGGCCACATGCCCTGACCAGGGATTGAACCTGGGCCCCTGCCAGTGAGCGCACCGAGTCCTAACCACTGTACCGCCAGGGAGTTCCCCCTTTTTTTTCATTAAAAAAATTTTAATTGATGTATAGTTGAGGTACAGTACTAGTTACAGGTGTACAATGATTCACAGTTTTTAAATGAATACCCTCCAAATCCATCCATGTTGTTGCAAATGGCAAAATTTTGTTCTTTTTATGGCTGAATAGTATTCTATTGTACATATATGTTCCACATCTTCTTTATCCATTCATCTGTTGACGGACACTTAGGTTGCTTCTGTATCTTAGCTATTATGAATAGTGCTGCTATGAACATTAGGGTGCATGTATCTTTTCAAATAAGTGTTTTTGTTATTTTCTGATATATACCCAGGAGTGGAATTGCTGGGTCACATGGTAGTTCTATTTTTAGTTTTTTGCGAAACCTGGCAACTGTCTTCTTTGCTATGGTGATTCATGGAACCGGGAGGAGGGCATGGTTTACCTAATTTGTAGGCAGCTGGCACGATGGGTCGGTGGATAGATTTCTGTTCATCTTCAGTTTAGAGCCACAGAGTGGAGAGGGAAGAGCGCAGATATGGTGTTAGCAGACCTGGGCTTGAGTCCTGGCTCTGTAGTTTCTAGCAGATCTTAAAGCCTTGGTTTCCTCATCTATTAATCAGGTGTAATAACCCCTGTCCTACCTAACCCACAGCTTTGTGAAGATCATCTGAGAAAAGAGTGTGAAAGGACTTTGAGAGCTGTACAGTCCCACCTAGAAGCATTCTCACTCAAACATATAAACTTAAACACCTCATTTTAAATGATCCCAGAACTAAAAAAGCTGCTCAAAAATAGAACAAAAATTAGAGCCATCACTTTCTGGTGTCATAGTGTTCTCTGTTTAGATTGTCAAAGGATGTTACTGTGGGGAGGGAAAAATAATTTTCCCTTCTAGGGAAAGAACCCTTCTAGGTTCTTGACTGAGACACCCCTGTAATAAAAAGATTAACAGGAGAAAAACAAACAAATTTAATAATATGTATGCCTCCTGTATACAAGGGAGATACCCAGGAAAATAGAGTAACTCCCCCAAATGGCTGAAGCTGTCACCCTAAATACCATCTTCAGCTAAAGGCAAAAGAAAATGTTGGGGTTGAGGAGTTAGTTATAGGAGGTTATCAGGAAAAGCACAGTAAACAAGGGTAAGGTCATTATGCAGATTTAAACAATTGTTTTCTACATTGATAAGAGTTTCTAGAGATAAGGTCATCTTACCTTGTCTACCTTATCTACCATTCCTGGTACAGTGAGGAAGACACCCTTACAAACAAGAGATTTCCCCCATACATGTAAATGTCTCCTACAAAAGCTCCATTTTTAGAGCTTCCCCTATGTCTGCAGTTTCTTAAAATTAACCATGTTAAAATAATCCTTATGCTGAAGAGGCATATCTTGGGGTGACAAATTCTTCCCCTCTTCATCCCACCTTTGAAACTTCAAACAAGTTTCACAGTCCAGAAGCTGAGTTGACAAATTGCTCCATATCTCATTGAACCTGTCTCAGTAGTGAGAATAGGTCAGCTTAGTTAAACTGTTGTGTCTCATTTCAGGAGGTGGTCTTGCAGGTGTGCTCCCAGAGTTAGGCCTAGATAGTGCCAGTGGTCAGGTATTTATTAAGAGGCATTTCTATGGAAACGGAAGAAAACCAAAGCTTAATGGTTGGAGAAGACTCTAAACCACTTTCTGAGCCCAGGAGGCAGCCAGTCAAGAAGATTTTCTCTATGTTAGGGTTGAACCATCTTTTGCAGTTTGAGTGTCTCTGATGATGTCATCAGGTGTTCAGTTACACTTTCTGAGTGGCCCACAAAGCAACAGGCACAAGCGATGTCTAAATATGAGCTGTTATGGTGATTTCTCTGAAGTGTATATCAAGCCATTCACATTCAGTTTGCAGGGTTTCAGGGAAAAGGGCAGCTTTTGTTTTTAGTGATTCCAAGTCAAAAAGGTGGGAGAAAATTGGAAACATTAGTTTGGAGATTTGTAGCCGGATATTTGAGGAAACTAGAATTCAGGATCCAGTCCAGTTTACGGGTAGAGAACAAAACCTCAGAGACAATTAACAGAACTAGAATCTTATCTACAAGTGTGTATTATAGTTTCTACTGAAACATAATTTTTCTAAAATCACCCTTATTTCTATCAAAGATAGCCAAATGAAGACTAATTTGTTCACAAAATAGGTCTAGTTTCAATAAACTTGTCCCGATTATTTGTGCAAGCGCAGCAAGAATAGCAATTGACCATGTAGGGTCTTTTAAATATTCTTTGCTGGCTTTTCATAAGGAATATCAGATTGAACTTTTTTTTTTGTTTGTTTGTTTGTTTTTGTGGTACGCGGGCCTCTCACTGTTGTGGCCTCTCCCATTGCGGAGCACAGGCTCCGGATGCGCAGGCCTAGCGGCCATGGCTCACGGGCCCAGCCACTCCGCGGCATGTGGGATCTTCCCGGACCGGGGCACGAACCCGTGTCCCCTGCATCGGCAGGCGGACTCTCAACCACTGTGCCACCAGGGAGGCCCCAGATTGAACTTTTAAAAGCATCTAGAGGAAAAAAAAAAAAAAAGCATCTAGAGGTCAGGAAGCCAAGCCAAAGACTTTCCATCAGACTTTGCCTTAATGCTTATAGATTTGAGTTGATTCCTCTCTTCTTGAGGTCCCCCAAGTATCCTGTACCTTCCAGGAAGGGACTTTCCTTACTAACCTGGTAAGACTGTCAGGAACCCTGAAAGCAAGGTACCAGGCTGTTTTTCCAAGGGGACTTATTGACTCTATAAACTCAGCCTTAATTATTTAAAACTGTCTTGTCATATCTGATTCTATGAATCTTCTCAAATCTGACATTCCAACCAAAGCTTTGATAATATAACAAATGTTTCCAGTTGTGCCCTGTTACAAGAAGAATAGATTCTCATTAACTTACGCAAATAAATATTTTTTCATAAAGAACATTCACTAAGCTTCCAAATTCTGAAGGGATCAGGTAGGGAGAAAAAGTAATTGTTTCATCCTTATTCACAAAGGTACACTTTATCAAATTGCTCTAAGTCATAGGTAGCTTAAGAGAAAAAGTTTCCTTAATATTAAAGAACGTAATCTGGAAAAACAAAACATTAAGGAACCAACAATGTTTCAGATAAAAAGTCATAAAATTATAATCATCATGATCAGTTCGTTCAGTCTGTTCTTAATTCTTGTTCTGCTTAAATCCAGGTTTTTCATCAGCTCTGGAGATTCTTACTCAGTTCAGTTTCATGATCTTTAAGTTATCAGAAATCTGTGCTTGCCAGAGTCCTTTCCGTGAATCTCCTTGAAGATGAAGCACACTTGCAAACACTTCTGCAAAAGCATCAGAGCAAAACAGTAACTTCTGTAAATGGCAAAGACTTAAAAGTGGCCATGGTTGAAGATCCGATTAGAGCTCATTACAATGCGATTGACAAAGAAATTTGGTTACCTCTGTAACAGACACCGTTCTAGTTATTATTAAGGTAATTACTAGAATTAATGACTGATTAACATTACACCAGACATATCAGAATTTTAGGAATTTCATACAATTTCTGGAATGCTTATATACCTATACAAATACAGCTTAAAGAAGGCTTAGTATTATGTCTTATTTGACAGTGCTTCCCATATAATTTAACATATCCATAAGCCTCTATCTCTCTGTCTTTAAGGAGAAGAAATCTTTTGGGATGTTCCAGGGGCCCTCTGGAAAATCCCCAAATTACTTCCATGTCAAAAAGACTTTAGTTAGAGTTTGATTTGGCAAAGTTTGTCAAAAATATCAAAAAGCTTGGACACTTGACTAACTAAGAATCACACTATGAAACAATACATAGTTGTCTATTTAACCAAAGTGACAATTAAAGATTTTAAAGGCAAATAGAGATTGTTACACAGTTGTGAGCAAAACTTATCTCTTTTAATACTGAGATGATTCAGTTCTCTTAAATAATCAAAGACCTGATTAAGACAACATGAAGCACAGGAAATTATTTTGATAAAACACCAAATCTTTGCTTTCTAGGCAGATTACTTAAGAGGTAAAGAAAAACCTTTCACAACTTCTTATCAGGAGAAGACCAATAGTCCAGTAGAACTTTGTCCTTTTAACAGATGAAAGAAAATCAAGTTCCAATTTTATATAAGTACACTATTGATATTAAGGCTTATTTTAAATACCCTTATAATAACAATTCAATTTCAGCCAGCTTGATTATACAACGTAAAATTCTCTTTCTCTCCCCCTTCAACTTTCTATATACATTTAGTTTATCCTTTATTTTCCACCTTCCCATTCTGAAATAACCAGCTTTACTTTAGGACAAAATCACTTTAATTTCCTTCAACAGAAATGCATCTCCATACATCATATCTTTTCTTAGGTAAAAATATATCTTACTTTTCTTGCATACAGAGTTGTTTCCCATATTATTTCTTGTAGCTTTAATTACATATATTAATTAGAATTCTTAACCCTTAGCAACCTTAACTTCTAGTGAAAACTAAGAAGTGAGCAGTTGTGAACTGTTACACCAGAATTCTGTAGACTGGCAAATTTATGAATACATTTCATAATTTTGAAGCATACACTTTTTCATAGTACAATCTTTCAATGTGGCACAAAACACATTTACTAATAAACCAAAATATCTTTAGTTTCTCTGTAATAAGAAGAGTTAGTAAACCTGTGTTCAGTAATTAATGTTTCACTGTTTCATCTTATTTGGAAATGATCTAGATATTCAATGAGATTCCATTATTTAACTTAGCTTAGCAAAACTTTAAGGTTTCAAGTTACCAAAAAGATTTTGGTAGCTATTTTTTTTTTTTTTTTTTTGCAGTACGCGGGCCTCTCACTGCTGTGGCCTCTCCCACCGCGGAGCACAGGCTCCGGATGCGCAGGCTCAGCGGCCATGGCCCACGGGCCCAGCTGCCCCACGGCACGTGGGATCCTCCCAGACCGGGGCATGAACCTGTGTCCCCCACACTGGCAGGTGGACTCCCAACCACTGCGCCACCAGGGAAGCCCTTGGTAGCTATTTTTAATTAGAATACCATACACATATTTATTACTGAAAAGTTCACCTGAAAACTCTTATCCCACTTACATCTATCTACATCACTTCTTCCCAACAATTATGTTTAGACTATTCACAAAAACCTAATGAGACATTAGACAAAGTCAGCCATCATCCCAAGCTATTTTCCTTGCTGACCAGTTTTGCAACAGAGATAACGTTATCTATGTACTTATGAGAGTTTTAGAATACCCAATCCTTACAAACACGTGTCCTTCAACCCACGTAAATAGAGCTATTTATACATTAATTTCGACACTACCATGTGGAGGTAGAGAGATATCACATCTCTACAACATACATGTATAAACATACATAAACATACAGACAGATGCAAACAAGACCTTATAACTATTGTTCTAAAATTTTAGCCATGAGACACATACAATAATACAAAACTCACTAGCTTATAAAAGAACAGTTGGATTCAAACTTTGTTTTGGCAGTTGTCACCTGCTCAGATGGCTAAAGCTTTTTACTAAGATTTGTGGGAGGACATTTAAGGTTTTTCATTAGTCTGATTTCCACATAGTTCCTTCTCTTTTGCTTCTGAAGAGAAACTTCTCCCTGAAGTTTGCTTTTCAAAGAATGGTTCTTAGGTCCCAGAGAAGATGAATGTAGAAAATCTACATCAAGAAGGCACAGAGAAAGTACTCAAGTTTTCTCCAAGGAGTTTTGGGGTATATTTGCCTATTATTAGAGGTCTAGAGTAATTACTATTTAAAATTGTCCTTTTTCTTAAGTGCAGTACAACTCTGTTTCTGAAATCCCAATATCTACAAGCATTTTAAGATGAAAAGGGGAGATTTGGGGATTGATAAGGCTAGGTAGACTTTGAATTGTTTCTAGAGCCACATTTCTGGTTTTGTAGAGATTTGCAAGACAAAGACAATTGTTTTCTATTTCAGAGAATTGGGTTGTAACCTGAATATCAAGAGACTGACCCACCCATCCAACTAAACTTGCTGCTTTGTATAAGGGTGATTTCCTACTGAGATGGAGATCAAAAGATTTCTACATTAGAGAGCTTCAGGGTTTAATAGACTGAAAAAGCCTGTCTAAGGTGTTTTAAACAAAGGCCTTATTTCTGAGTGCATATTCAACCTTGGACCAATTCACCTTAGGGGGGAAAGCCTCTACAATTGCTCTGTCAGCCTCTGAATATCAGCCTCTATTGAACCATTTCCAAGTCATTTGCAGGAGGGCCTGGGAGAGATTCTGGCTGTCTGATTCCTCTGTGAGGTTTTTTTTTCCCAGGGGCCCGCCTGGCTTGTCTGCTAACTACGGTATAATCATGCGTGGGAAGAATACCCCTTAACAGCCAATCTAGGTCTCTGTGAGTGGGGTTGTGAATGGTCACTGATCTTTCCAACTCCTCTCTTAGTTTGGTAGGATCTTCTGAAAGTAGAGGTAAAAGGGCTTTGTAATTGAGAAGATCTGCGTTTACTTCACCTCGCTAAAGCTTTATCCTTGAAGTTGGAATAATAGTCCATGCTGCATAGGTTATAAAAAGACTGAGATAATAACTGTAAAGACCATACATAGCCCAATGTCCAGCATGTGATAAACCTTCAATGAACGATAGCTATTATTATTTTACTAAGTGAAAATAAATGAAAATGAATGTTGCTTTGCTGGACAGTTAAGAATGGTAGGGAGCAGAACATGAGCTTTTGTCTTCTTCAATCACCAATTTTTTGCATGGTAACTCTGTCTGAAGTTGTCAGATAGGCTTGAAAACATTCCCATACACTCCCTCCGAAAGGAGGGTACCTACCAGGTGCAGACCATTCCTCTCAGTACAGTAAGCTCAAAATGAATGGGCAAGGTCAAGGCAAAGGAAAATAAACAGAGATCTGGACACACAGAAGAGAAAACAGAGAGGCCCTGGGAGACGATGGAATAAAGACAGGCCAGACACAAAAGGTCAATCAATATCTCATCTTAAAATTAGCACCCGTGGGGACTTCCCTGGCGGTCCAGTGATTAAGACTCCACCCTTCCAATGCAGGGGGTGCGGGTTGGATCCCTGGTCCGGGAACTGAGATCCCACATGCCGAGCGGTGCAAAAAAAAAAAAAAAAATTAGCACTTGTATTTGAGTCCCACTGTGGACAAGTGCCAGGCTCCCTCTGACCTGTGCTCTCTGATGATCCAGTGAGACCTTGGGATGAGAGTGCTTTATAAACTGTAAAGCACTGTTATTTCCCGCAGTGCCCTGCTCAGAACAGGGGAAGATCTCGCAGCCCCTCTGCCCTGGGGGAGAGCTCTGTTCCCAACTTGACTGAGCTGATTCTGTCTCTCTGAGTCAGTTAACCAGGTGGTGGTGGAGCCAAGGCACCCAGCCAGGGTGTCCAGCTCTTTGGTACTGTGGCTCCTGTGTCTCTCGGTGACGCCAGTGTCCGCCCCCCCCTCCCCCGGGAGGGGCCCCAGGGTCTGCTGGGGGCCAAGCTGCTGCTTGGAATCCTCCACTCCCACCTCGTGGAATAGCGTCTGTGGGAGGGAGTTGTAGGGAAGGTGGAAGCAGGCCTGAGAACCAGCAAGCATGGTGCTTCCCAGTTAACAAAGCACCATTCATACCCATTCTCTAATGATCTAGGGAAGTAGATCACACCCATTCTACAGATGAAGCAACCAAGGCTTCAGGAGGAGAAATGATTCACCCCAGGTCGCAAGGTCTCTGACTCCAAATCCCAGGCTTTTCCTCTGGGCAGATCTGAGGACCCACATGGGCATGAAAACCCACCTATACACACTGTCTGGTGGAGGTTACCAACCAGAGCCGAGAATTCCTACCTGTAAAGCAAGGTCCAAATGGATGGGAGTAGTCAAGGCAAAGAAGCAGAAAACAGATTTGGACACACAGAGAAGACAGAGGCCCTGGGGAAAAAATAGAATCAAAAAAGGGTATCAATGTGTGTTTCATTATGGAACTTCCCCTGATTCTCAGAGAGTCACTGAAAGTGACAGACAGGGACAAACCAATAGGCAATAAGAGAGAGAAGCACAGAAAGACACATGGAACTTTCTGAGAAGGCTGTCAGAGGCAAGCCTAGGGGGATGGAGGAGCTGGGAGGAAAACAGAAGGGACCGTCAGCAAGGTGGCAGCCTGTGTGGGTTTTGTGATAGTCGTGGACTTTATTTTAAAAATTTAAACTTTTTATTATGGATGTGTACATATTTATACAAGAGAAGAGAGAATAATATAAAGAACGCCCTATTCCCATCACCCAGCTCCAACAATTGTCAACACGTGGGCAGTCCCCTGGACACCCCTGCCCACTCCCCCTCCTCAGACAGCCTGTCATTTCCTCATGGATTCATCTTGAGAGGGAGTTTGCTTTCCCCCACACCATTCTTAAAGCTGTGCGTACACCAATGACCTGCACACACATCCACTCGCAAATCTTCACAAGCCCCTGCAATTCTCATGTCTTTGTGCCGAAAGAACTCACACTGCCCTGGCCGTAGGAACAGAAAAATTCACTGAAGAGTCATGGAGGATGACAGCTATCAGTTACTTACATGGTCATCTACGTTGCCAGGGTTCAAGTCCTGGCTCCACTGTTCACTGGCTGGGTGAGCTTGGATGAGTTTCCTCATCTTCTGGAGCCTCAGTTTTCTCATCTGTGAAATGGGGTGATGATAGTACCTCTCACAGGCCTGTTGTGAAGCTGAAATTAGTTAATAAAAGCATAACCCTTAAGGTATAGCTTGGTGCACAGTAGGCCCTTGAGAAACATTAGCTTTCCATCCATCCATTTAGGAAACGTTAGTGGGCACCTGCTGTTGCCACATGTTGGGCCAGGAGCTGTGCACATGAGAAGAATGAGGAAGGTCCCTGCCCCCTAGTATCTCCCCATCCAGTGGGGGACACAGACGCATGAAAAGACTTTTCCATACAGTGGGCTGGCTGCTGTGACTGTGGGCTGAGTCCCAAGCAGTCCAACCTTCTCAATTTGCAAGTGACCAAACTGAGACCACGGGCCCCCCTGAGCCTAAGGAGCCACAGCACTTAGCAGCAGAGCTGGGTGGCCTCGAAATGGTTTTTCCTGGCCAGTCACCTTCATGTGAGAGCCTCAGAGGAAGCTGGTGGCTCTGGAGGACAGCAGGGCCAATCTGGGCAAGGGTGCTCTGGGCCCCCCTGCCTGCAGTGTGGAGCAGGACACTGGTCACAGGGCCAGGTATGTGCAGCGCTCTGGCTACTGGTTAACCAGGTGAAGGACTTCAGTCCACTGTGTGGTCAGGGGCCCAGGGCAGGGGAGTCCCGGATACCCCCTCACCTAGCAGGAGGCCAGGGATGCCAGGCCAGCTGCCCATGACATGCACTGGATTGGGGCTGGGGAGGCGCTCAGTCTGGCGACGGCTGACCCCAGATGCTCCAGGGACAGAGGAGCAGATGGGGTCTGGCATCTGAGGAGGTAGAAACAGCCAGTGAGAGTCCCCTTTCAACCCAATGAAAGAAAATCCTTTTCTTTGGTCCAAAAGCAGGGAATGGATGGGAAAGTTCAATACTAACTGAGCACTGGACTCTCATTGTATCTAATCCTCACGGCAGCCTGTAAGGGAGTATTAGATCCATTTTCAGGATGAGAAGAGTAAGGCCCAGAGAGGGGCAGGGCCCCTCTACGGGCACACAGCTAATGATTGCTGGAGTGGGGCTCACTCCCAGGTCCAGCACTTTTCCCTCTGGGCCCCCTTACTCGGTGAGATGGAAGGGGCCACTTGGAGGATTCCCACCACTGGAGGTGCCCAGATGAGGCTTCGTAACTGCCCGTGTGTGGGGGGCTGGAGGCAGGTCCTTGGGGCATTCAAACCACCCATGGCCTTGGGTTCCAGAGCCTTTGAGTGACCAGGCAGGAGTCTGTGAGTCCGTGGCCAAGGGTGGACTGGAGTGTCTCACATCACGGGCGTGGACAGGGTGCAGCTCAGCCGTGTGCTTGCCCAGCACGCAGAGTACACAGATGTTTCCCTCTCTCCCGCCCACCTTCCTCCCCTTCCTTCTCCCCTCTTCACTCATTCATTCAGCACTTGCTTGGATTTGTTATGTACCTTGTCCCTAGTCAGAAGCTGGGGATGGGGTGGGGTGGGGGATGGTAGGAGTTCAAAGTGGAATGAAGCACGTTTCTTGCTTATGAAAAGCCCAGTCTGAAAGTGAGAGATTAAGCATGAAAAATGCACCTGTAGCAGGAAGCAGAAGTGATGAGCACCAGAGAGCACCGCAGGCTAAGTCTGGGGGAGGGTGGAGTGTCCTTTCCAGGTGACTCCGGCCTCAGGGGGATGAACAAAGAGGCTGGTGCAACAGTTCCAGACAAGTGATAGGGCCTGAGCTAAAGAGTTTGCAAATGACCTTAGCTGCTGTCTATCCGTCAGAACAAGGCCTGGTATTCGGGAACCCTGCAGTGCAAAGACCAATACTTGCTGAAGGTGTCAGGAGTCAGAGGCCTTCAGGGGTGCACAGCCCCTACCCTAGCAGTCACCTCATAGTCAAGTCTTTTTTTTCCAAACAGCTGGTTGACACCCATTAGCGGGTTGTAAAACTAATTTCGTGTTTACGGCCAGCATTTTACAAAATGGGATGGAAAAGAACAAAATGAATAGAATTGAATTGAAGTTACCAGAGATCATATTAATGGTATTGTTTTATGAACATTTGTTTTGCACACATGTGTCCGAACTGGGTCATGGCTATAATGTATATTTGACTTGTAGTCAAAAAACTTAAAAACACTGATCTGGTCCAACCCCCTCATTTTGCAGAGCTTTGGGAGAAGAGGGTAGGGTGGGGCACTGGCCCGCTCCTGTGTTCTCTCTACTAAACTTGTCTTTCTCCTAAAGCATAGTTTATATTGACATAGGTCTCCAAACTCAGCCATCCTCATTATTCCTGACCACTCCCAGAACCAGTGTCCCATCTGCCCAGTGGTGTGCCAGGAAATGTGTAGAAACTGGCTCCCTGAAAAAAGTATGCATATACGTACATAAGTTTAATATAAATTGTACTGTTGGAATAGATCATCACCCAAAATTTACAAATAATAAAATATACAGTGATCTTTCTTGCCGATTGCACAGAGCCAATTAAATCTCAAAGAATGCTTTCATTGATTTTTGCCAAATTCTTGTGTCTGTAGCCAACCTGCCATTGACCCGTGAGGTTATTTTCGACATGAATGTTGGTTGATATTTTTATTGACATTAATGAGTAACACAAATGTGAAACAATGGAGACAAGGTATATATAAGTCAGAACTTCACTCATTTGTCAATGTCAGTTGCCAGAAACTATTTTTTGGATGAATGGGATAAGAGTTTTAAATTCTAGAAGAATATTTCCTCTTTTTTTCTTTTTTCTTTTGCTATTCACAATGTAATGGCTACAAACATATGTTTAAATTTAATCTGCCTTGTTAACATTTTCTCTGTCACTTTCTAGACAGTCTGCAGAACAGTAAATCAAAGCCTGATTTGTAGTGTTCACCCATTTCCCTGGTATAAATTCTCCCAGCATGGCTAATTTCAAGCTAACAACATGATGTTGCTGACATGGAGATGTGAAGAGAGGCACGGTAGTGGCACAGACCATAACATAGAGTTTTCATGGTGCAGATATAACAGATGTAAATAACCTCTAGAGAATAAATCATAGCAAAACATAGCAAAATAATTAGGAAGTGATGGGTTTTGAGGCTTTACTACCTTCCTTTTAAATAACTTATTTAATTATACATTTATATAATTTAATTTTTACCAATGGTGGTTGTTTAACAACCGGCTTGCAAAATTCCTGATAATGTGACAGTCCCAAGCTGGTATAAGCCAGCCTGAGCACACTATTACATCTACCTCCAACCCCAAGATAAGACTGTGGGGAGGCTGTGTGTTAGAGGATTGATGGGATTCATAAAGGCGGGCCAGGGCTGGCCCAGAGTCAGACACCCCAGCACACAGGCTACTGCATTACTGGAGGCATCACATGGGCGGGCACGTTTGCGTGCACACACACACACACTCACACACACACACTGCACGTACCTCTCCCTCCTTCCCAACCCTTCTCTGCATTCAGAAGTGGGAGCCAGGTCAGGGTCCCGCTCACTGAGCCCCTTGAGCTGGACCTGAAGTAGTCCTGGGCTTCGTGATGTTTTCTGCCCACTGGCCCTCTCTGGGCCTCAGCTTCCTGAGGGAAGTTCCCATGGAATTTAACAGACATGCCCTTATCCTGTCTGTGCCAGGTGCTCGGCTGGACTTGGGATCAGAGATGAGTCAGCCATAGCCTGGAAGGTCAGCGAATGCTAGGAGCTCCAAGGGGCCACGTGAGCCAGCAGCGGGGGCTGGGAGGATGGTGACATGCAGGGGTGCCTGGCTCCCAGCCTCACCTCCCCCTGGGCAAGTTAGGTAACCTCTCCTGGCTTCAGTTCCTCATTATGAAAAGGAGGTAATACAATCTACCTCACAAGATTCTTGTAAAGATTAAATAAGGTAATATAAAATAGCAGGATTCCTAGGACATAGTGACACACAATAAAGTGACATTAATCAATAAAAGCTATTATCATGTGTTTAACTTATGACTATAATTTATTTTATTTATTTTTGGCTGAGTTGGGTCTTCATTGCTGTGCGCAGGCTTTCTCTGGTTGCAGTGAACGGGGGCTACTCTTCATTGCGGTGGCTTCTCTTGTTGCGGAGCACGGGTTCTAGGAGCCTGGGTTTCAGGAGTTGTGGCACGCGGGCTCTGGAGCGCAGGCTCAGTAGTTGTGGCGCACGGGCTTAGTTGCTCCACGGCATGTGGGATCTTCCCGGACCAGGGCTCAAACCCGTGTCCCCTGCATTGGCAGGTGAATTCTTAACCACTGCGCCACCAGGGAAGCCCTAACTTGTGACTATAGAGTGATAATGTTAGGACCAAAGGAATCAGGACTGCGGGAGCACAGAGACACCCCACCAAGGCCATCAGGCAATCAGCGTGGGGTGTTGGAGAAAGGAGTTGGGAACGCAGACGACCCTTGCTCTAGATGCACCAGCTGTGTGTCCTTGCTTGTTTCACCCTCATAGCTTTTTATTTTCAATATTTTTTAAATAATGAAAGATTTGTCATTTATACCCTATCACAGAACAAATCTTGCATGTTTTCACTTTATGCTGATTCCTGGGCAACTTCCCTTCAGATGGTGTTTTATTGCTTTGGCATAAAGTCCAGTCTTTTCCCTGTTTACAGAAGCAAGCCATTCATTCACTCGACATGTGTTTATTACTGTCTCTTTTGTGTCAAGCGCTGTTCTAAGTAGCTGTCAAGCAATGCATCTGCGTACTACCCTTGGGAAATTCAAGAAAAGCATTAAAAAAAAGTAGAGTGAATGCAAATCTTACAACCCAGAGATGACCGCTCTTCACAACTTGGGATCATATTGTTTTATAATTTTTTTTTTTCACTTAACAGTGTATCATAAACACAGTTCCAAGCTATCATCAGTGGAAATCAGATTTTCTACACTTGGGGGTGCTGTTTGGCTGCTGCCCTGCAAAAGCTGTTTACCCCTCCACAGATCTGCCCCTCAAGCCCTGGACCCACTAGAAAGCAGTATGAGTCTCAGAGACCAAGAAGGGGCTCTCAGTGGCCTTCTAACTTGGATTGACTCCAGTGCCTGCTTCATCTATTCACTGCTGGAGTGAAAGCATAGCTATGGACCCCTTATTTAGAGAGCTACACTCTCTACTGTCCCTGAGCTCACCTGTTTCTAGCTGCTGCCAGACTTAACTCTCAGCTCTGCCCTCCAAGCAGAAGACCGGCTCAGCAGTGAATCTGTGTAGGCAGGGTCACCCTGATGAAAGAGTTCTGTGGGTCTGTATATCCTAACATTAGAAATTGCCTTTCGTTATTAAATGAATTCCATTTCCTTTATTGATTAAATGAAGAAATCAAGTTTAGTCCGATCCCATTTTTGCTTGAAACTACAGGTTATAAACACACATAATTATGGAAGGAGAAAGGGCTTTTAGTTACTACTTTATACATTTGTAAGTATTTTGAATGTTTTACGATGAACATATATTACATTTAAAATGTTATACACACATATGAGGGAGGGAGGGAGGCAGGAAGAGTTGAGAATCTTAGCATTCTAGTACCTGAATTCAGGCACCTCTCTGATTATTTCCGTAGTGTATATTTTTTAGAAGTAGAATTCCTAGAAATGGAGTTGCTGTATTTAAAGGTTCTTGGTGTATATTGCAAAGTTAATCCTCAGAATGGTTATACCTCCTTACACTTCTGATTACCAGCAAATGAATACCAACTTGTCTTAACCTTCGCTAATGCTGGGTAGCAGCGGTCCCCAACCTTTTTTGGCACCAGGGACCGGTTTCATGGAAGACAGTTTTTCCACGGAAGCGGGGCGGTGGCGGGGGGGTGGGGGTGGGGGGTGGGGGGCGGGAGGGCGCGGTGGGGGCGGTGGGGGCAGGGGGAGGCGGGGGATGGTTCAGGCGGTAATGCGAGCAATGGGGAGCGATGTGGAGCGGCAGATGAAGCTTTGCCCGCTCACCCGCTGCTCACCTGCTGTGCGGCCCCGGTTTGTAACAGGCTGTGGACCAGCACGGGTCCATGCCTGGGGCTTGGGGACCCCTGCTGGTTGGTATTGTTAATAACTCCCACTTTAATAGATAAGACAGCATTTCATCTTAATTTCTCCTTTTATTACTAGTTGAAGTTCTAAAAATGTATTGAATATTTTTATTTCTTCTTTGTTGGTGGCTTACTATTCTTTGGACAGTTTTGTTCTTGTGGTGTTTCTAGTCTTTATTTCATTTTTTTCTCTTCCTGTGTTTGCTGGAGTGATTGAATTTTCATTCCTTCATATACACTTCTTAATACATTGATTTACTTTCTGTTTATATCCTTCTAGTAGCTAACTGTGGATTTTTAACATACCTACTTAGAATTATATTTTACTTATAAAGCCCAGAAAGAGAAAGCATGTTTCTACGTCATCTTTCTAAACATGACAAGAACTTGGTCATCATTTCACTTCCCTTTGTATCTACACCTATTCCTACCCACCTCTCCCTTCTTCCATGTGGGGTATCATCCGGTATTTCAACTCCAAATTGGCATTTCAAACATTTTATTTCACAATAATTACCTAGATATTTAACAGTACATTTTCCTAATTTCTCTGTTTGTTATTCCTCTTAAATTCTTCCCCTTCCTCCTAGATTCACTTGAGAATTTCCTCCAATATTTCTTTCAGTGAAGGTCTTTCTGAGTCTTTGTGTTTCTAAAAATGTATGTATATATGTGTATATATTTAAAGTCGTGTGCTCAGGAGTAATGGGAAGTTTTGCTAATTACTTTCTGTGGCTTTTTGCACCCTTCTACTTCCTCCTAGGTTCATTCTTGTAGAGAATTTCCTCTACTCCTTATCTCAGAGAGGTTCTGCATTAACTTCGTTTCCTTAGGGCTCCTCTATCTGCTGAATTTTCGGCTCCCTTTGGTGGTGTAATCTTTCCTCATGTTTGATGTTTCTGGGTTGGGTGCTTGTCTTTGTGCTGGAGCCTCCACTGGGATATTTGTTTGGGGTGGGTGGCAGCTGCTACCACAGCTAGTACTAAGGCGTGCTTTCAGCGCAGCAGGATGCAGGTAGGATGTACCGCTCGATGGGGTACCTCAGCAGCTGATCTACATCCAAAGCACCCGGTCCTTCCCAGGTGCCACCTGTGATCTGGAGCACTGCCTTTCTCTCTGTGACCCATGTACACTACTCCCAGAGAGGTTAACCCCATTGCCTCTGGTCGGTCAGCAGGGTGGGAGGACTCTTGGGTCTCTGTGAGACCCCAACTCATCATTCTGTGGTCTGTCAGCAACCCCCGCCTGCATCAGCCTCTTGCATATGAGTGTAGAGCACTTTCCTGTGGTCACAGCCCGTAGCCGTGCTGGCTGATGCTTTTTCTCTTTGATCTAGTCCTAACTGCTCTCCATCATTCAGCATCTTCTAGTAGATTCTGTGTCCCTGATAGATTCCCTCCTTGTTTTCAAATATGACTATTTTTTTTCTTTCTTAAAAAAAAAACTTTTCTGCTATTTTGAGGGTTTTTGTAGAACGAGGAGACTGATGTATGTGCTCAGTTTACTTTCCTGAAAACAGAATTCTAAATTTTATAGTTCTATCACATTTCCGACAGCATGAGTCACCCTCATCTCCTCCCACCACTTCTAAGTTGTCTTATTCCTATGTTTAGACATCACCGTGGAGTACTGGAATTTTAAAAACTTTCAGGGAAGTATGCCATGCTCATGGATTCCCAGAGGAATGCTCTTCCCTGAGACTTCTGGGAAAAGTGGGAGCTGACCGGGAAGGAAGCCCGAGGGATGGCCAGATGGATGCTGCAGGAGTGAGGCACAGAGTGAGCAAGGATCTGGAGGGTGAGCGTTTGCTGAGGTGGTGCAGTGCAAGTCAGAGCAGCGATAGCGAAGTGTGGCGGGAGCCCAGAAGGGAGCAGGTCCCTTTCAAAGAGAGACCAGGAAACTGCTCTCATGTGTTTCACACACGAGACCCCAGCAGCCTTGTCCTGCAGACTCTGAGGTCTGGAGAGGACAGAGTCCACAGTCTGTCATCCAGGTGACCACTGTCCTGCCCCAATAGCTCAGCAGTGAATCAGAGTGAGCAGGTGCTTCTTGACCTCTGGCTACGAAAAACCACGTCCAAAGGCTGGTTTCCTGTGAAGTTACTGAAGCTTAAGTCTCAGAGGCCCTCACTTGCACAGGACCCTACCAAGGCTCTAGGAGGGTGGGAGGCACCTTGGTTAAGTGTTTACATAGTGATATGTTTTCCTTAAAATATGAAAAGATATTTTGGCAGTTTTATTTGAAAAGGACATCCAAATAATATAAGCTTTGGGTGCCAAGGAACCTGAATCTGTCCATGACTATGTCATCAAGAAAAGAAGGAGTTAGATCCAGTTAGTAGGGCAGTTGTATAGATAATTAAGCTGGAGAAAGAGATATGAAAGAAGATAATCCACTTAGGGAAGACACATCACAGGTGAGTGGCACTGACTCAGAAACGGAAGTTAAAAAAGATCAGATGATCTCAGTGGGCTACAAGCCAAATTCCTGACAGTGATGCTCAAGGCTGAAGGGTCAGTGACTGCAGCAGTGACTGACGATGTGAACGTGTGTTTCGGTTGTTTTTCAGGACCAGGCAGCTAAATGGCACTTGTGCCAGCTCGGTGGACATGGAGCTCTTCCTCCATTACTCCCTCATCCCATCAGTAAGTGAAGGCAGGGGAGGGTGGATGAGGGAAGAGGAGGGGAGCTGGGGTGCTCCCATACACAGTCTCCCAAAGGGATCTGAATAGGTCAGCAGAGACTTGCTCTCTTACATTATGCGCTAAAAACACAGGCAGAAGAAGGCTTTGAAGGTCCCAAGAGTCAGGGGCACTGACTTTTAGGGGAGTCAAAAAAGGCTTTTCTGAGGAAGCAGTGCTGGAGCTGAGGTCTGTTGGAAGACGTAATGAAGAACATTTCAGGCAGAGGGGAGAGCACGTGCAAAGGCTCCGTGGCGGGCGTGAGCATGGAGAGTGTGAGGAGCTGAGAAGGCTGGTGTGGCTGGAGTGGGGAATTGGAGGTGGAGGTGTCTGGGGAGGTGGGCAGGGCCAGGCCGTGTATGAAGGAGCTTTGTCTTTGTTCTAAATACAATGGGAAGTAGTGGAGTGTTTCTGGCCCAAGGATGGTGTGATCAGATTTATGTGTTGAAATGATCACTCTGTTTGCAAGTGGGGATCAGGTTGGAGGCAGTTAAGAGAGGAGGCAGGAAGGCCAGTTAGGAGATGGTTGCAGGGGTCCAGGTGAGGTGATTTTACATCATCCTAGATGACGGTGGTCACCTCCAGATGTTCAAGGGGTAAAAGCAGTAGAACCTGGTAATGGGTTGGATAGAGAGATGAGGGAGAGGGAGAGGTTGAGGATGACTCTTGGGTTTGTAATTTGCACAGCTGGAAGCATGGTGGTATCTGCCATTCACTTGTTAAAGAAAATTAGAGGGCATCCAGGTTTGTTGTGGATGAAGGAACAGGGCAGGGAGGAAAACCAAGAGTTCCATTTAAGACATACTGAATTTGAGAAGCGTTCAACACATCAAAAAGAAATGCCAACTATGTAGTTGAACATATGATTCTGGACCACAGCTGGGCTGGAGATTCAAGTTTGTAAGTCTTCTGTGTATTTGGTGGCCATTGAAAGTGTGGACATGGATGGGATCACCGAGGAAGAGAGGATGGGGGAGTAAGATGAGTGGTCCTTGGACTGAACCATGAGGAGCTTCACATCTGGTGGTTGGGTAAAGAATGATCCAGCAAAGGAGACTGAGAATTGCTGGAAGAAAACCAGAAAAGTGTGGCTGATAGAAGCATAGGGAAGAGAGTATTTCTAAGAGGAGGAAGAGGTCAACACTGAATGCTGCTGTGAGGTCAAGCAGATATGGGCTTAATGTTTACATTTGGATTGAGCAACAAGGTGGTAATTAGTGACTTTGGCCAGAACTGCTTCCGTGGAGTATGGGAGTAGAAGCCATGTTAGGGGGTCGAAGAGCAAGTGAGAGGTGAGGAAATGGAGACAGCAAGTGTAGATAATTCTCAGGAATTTTCTAGTAAAGGGAGAAAAGGGGCATCAAGTATAGGAGAATATGACTGAATCCACAGGAATAAAAAGCAAAGAAGGATTTGCAACCTGAAAGTTATTACCCATTTTTTACGGATGAGGCCACTGAGGTTCAGAGAAGTTAAGTCTCCCTCCCAGCCAGTATGTGGGAGAGACTGTATTTGAACCCATGTCTGTTCAGAGCAACACAAAGGAAAGCTCAGTACAAAACATTCTGGAAGCTCAACGGGGCATGCAGCCAGCTCTCCGAGTGTGGAGTTTGAGTCCTAGACATTCTGAGTGCTTTGCTCACCCACACACTCTCCTTCAGCGAGGGCACCGAGGGGTTGAGGATGAATGTTCCCTCTGACAGACTCATCTTCTCTTTCTATAGCTTTTCATCATTTTGGTCTTGTCCCTTCTCCAAAGACGAGAGCACCATAGACAGAGAGATGACGCCTCTTACCTCCTGGGGAACCGCTTCAGAATGATCATGTGAGTCGAGCCAAGGTCCATCACTACAGCTTGGGGTACTCTGTGTTTGGGACCAACACCATTTGTAAGACTAGGCTAACCACCAGTTACCTCCCCACCCACCTCTACCCCACCGTGGACAGCCCTGCCCCTCCCTGCCTCAATCCACCCAAGGCCCAGAGAGTTCAGAATTGGCTTCCAAGCTACTGCACCGTCAGCACCCAGGGCTGCCCAGAAGTGCTTAAAACAACTCGAAGAGGCTCAGCTCAGTATGGGAAAGGCCTTCCCATACTCAGCACCATGGCTACCCCAAGAAGCAGGGGGGAGAGAGTTCCTTGTCACTGGTGGCAGCAAGCCTCCTTGTTGGGATGGAGGCATGAGACATGTCCCAGGAGAGCCCGCTGGACCAGGGAGTTTTCAGGGCCTTTCCGACTCTGCCATTCTGAATCTCTGCTCCCCTCACATTTTTCCTTGAGTTCTAATTGTTCATCTCTCTGCCTCGTCACCCTCTAATTACCACTAATGATGATGATGCAATTAGCATTTGTTGCATACTGACTCTGGCCCAGGCACTGAACCATCTGCTTTGCCTACGCTACTAGGATGGACCCCAGCGTGGTGGAGGTTGTTATCCTCATGTAATGGATGAGCTAGCTCAGGCTCAGAGAAGTTGAGTCACTTGCCCAAGGCCACAGAGCTACCGAGTGACAAGAGCTTTAACCCAGCTCTGGTCGCTTTTGGCTCTGATTCTCCCAGTGTCATAACCTGAGAAGACTCAAGGGTGTGAACACACTCAGGTCTCAGCCTTGGGCTCTGGAGAAGGGAGAGGAAGCCAGGATGTCAGGATGGAGTCTAAGGGTGATCTGACCATTGCGGTGAGAGAAATCCAACAACGATGTCCATGTACCATATACCAGCCCAGAGTAGCAAACATTCTGGTTACCACCCATTAGAGCAGTCAGCCCCTCCCAAACTGCCAGGTCTAAGCCACATTGGCTGAGGCACAGAGAGAGACTGAGGCTGGTGGATAAAGAAGATCTTCAGACTTTGCCGCAGGCATTTGGCATGTAGGGCCTGGTGTAGGACTTTTTAAGTAAGACTGCTGTATGGATCATGTTAAACTGCTTTGAATTCAATTAATAATGGCACAGTTTTCTTGCTCTCTGGCCACTTTCTTATGAAAAGCCCTGCTTTCCTGAGTAGTTTTAGCTCACCGTCTTCACCCATTAATAATCCTTCGCATGTGCATGACACTCCACAGTTTATAAAGCAGGTCTTCATTTGCCATCCACAGTGTCTCTGTGATATGAGCAGAGCAGGGGTATCATCTCTGTTTTAAAGATAGGGAGACTGAGTCCCACATAGCGCTTACTTACTACAGGTGGGATTGACTAGAATTCAAATCAGTTCAACAAAGTGCGTGTCCACGAACGTGCAGTGAGCAGCTACTCTTTTCAAAGCCCTGTGCTAGGTCCCACTCCAGAGGAGTTTACAGTTCACTAAACAAGTGATAAGAAAAGCATGGACATGAACTTAGCGCTGAGGGGACCCAAGCAAGGCAGCAAGTAGGTGTGCCTGATTGGGAGAGTGGGTTGTCAGGGAGGTTTCTGAGAGGGGTGCTCCCTGAGTTGTGCCTTGAAGATGAAGACGAGCCAGCCAAATGGAACAGGAAGGTGGGGTCCAGATCCTGACTCCCAAGTCCCCACCTGCAGGTACCTGCAGTACCCTTCCCTTCCTGCCACCTTGAGTTTTCATTAAGCCCGCTTCAAACGGCACTCCAGTGGGGAAAGCCTGTTCTCTGTCTCAAATGCAATTGCTTTCTCTCATGTAGACAAAGCTCTTTTGGTTAGAGGAAACAGATATCCACTCAAGCTTGTTTGCATAAAAGGAAAAGAAAGGACTTTTTATAAAGTTACAGAGATCTCACAGAAACTGGCAAGGTTGGCCTCATGGGAACTAGAGCTCTTGAGATGGGCATCTCTGGGAGACGGATTCTACTTTTGCCTCTTTGTGTCACTGGGGTCCCTTCAGCACCATTTTGCCATTTTCCTCTCTGCCATCTGACTTTATCATCGGACTTAACGATCTCTGCTTTCCCCAAACGTCGGCAAGACTCAGTTTGGCATGACTTTCCAGAACAGAATTTTAACAGCTGACTGGCTCCTGTCCTCAGAATCACAAATCCAAAATACAAGGCCAGGCACGGTGATTGGCCCATCCAAAGTCCTGTGACCATCTGACCACCCATAGTCCAATCAGCTGTGGCCAGGAGATGTGATCACATGCAACTAGCATAGCCAGTGATACCCAAACCTTCCCAGGGATATTGGAAAGGAGGACTCTCGTAGACCATGGCCAGGTGCAGGGCAGGTTCCCCCAACCTGTCTGGCACACACTCTTTGTTTTGGTTTCTCAAGTCATACTGCTTGTGTCTCTCATAGATGAAATTCATCCCATTTTGCTTGTTGTCACGACTGCTGGTGTCCTTGCTTATGTTCCCCAGACTTGGAGCTTCTCCAGGGCAAGGATTTTGTCTTCCTCACTTTGGTACCCTGAATCTATGCGTAGTCCCCATATTGGCACAGAGGGCCTCAGGATATGTCAGTTGAAATAAATAGTTTACTACTTAATAGTCCCTCCCCAGAGTGGGGTTGATACTTTGGAAATGAACTGTGGGAAGGAGCCACTTCTGGCCTCACAAGCTGTTTCTCTTATTCACAGACCTCTGGACTTCGTGGGCACTTTTCGTAACCGATGGTCCTATGGAATAGCCTTTGGGGCTGCAGCCAATAAGGTCATGTTCTTATTCTCGGAAGGCTACCAGCCCCTGCAAGTCCCACAATGGGCCCAAGGTACGTGCGCTGCCTCATACCTGCTGGGAGTTTTGCCGTGGAAATTCTTGCTCTTGGAGACTGCATGGCAGGGGTTCTCTGGGATCAGGGGATAAACTTTGTTGAACTGTCAATGTTCTTCTTAGCTTGTTACTTGCCCAAGGTCAATGCCAAGCCCAGAAAGTCTCAAGCTTTTTTGTGGCGGTTTTCTCCCAGTTAGGTTCAAAGGTGTTTTAGACATAGTAGAACAAAGTCTCAGAAAATAAGTTCACTGTCACCAACCCTAGAAATCTCTCCTGAGTCATAGCCATGACTGCCTTCTTGATATCAGTAAGCCCTCAGATGCTTCCTCAGGGAACAGTGTTTACTTCTCTGGCCATTGATCTGAGGCCTCTTTGTTCCCTGTGCCCTGTGCTCTCCCTGCAGTTTCAACCATCCCTAATCCAATGACTCCCAAACATCTCCTGTCCAGGTTGGTTCTCTCTCCTGGGTTCCAAGCCTATATGAGCAAATGCCTACAACATCTCCTTAGTTTTTAGGAGTTTTTAATGCAAATTAAAACCAAAATGATACATCTCTTAGAAGTGTACAAGTTAAGCTTTGGCAAATGTTTACATCTATGAAATCATCACCACAATCATGATAATGAACCCCAGAAGTTAACTTTTTCCCCTTTGTACTCTCTCCTTCCCACCCCATCCAGTCACCACCCCCATCCCCAGGCAGTTATGCAAATGGAATCATACAGAATGCAATCGGGGTTTTTTTGGGGGGGAGGGAGTCTGTTTTCTTTCACACAGCATAGTTGTTTTAAGATTCATATATGTTTAGAATGTATCAGAAATCATTCCTTTTTCATTTCTGAATAGTGTTCTACCGTATGGAGAGACCACAGTTTGTTTATCCATTCACCTATTGATAGACATTTGATTTATTTTCAGTTTTTGGCTGTTACAAATAAGGCTGCTGTAAGCATTATAAGTCTTTGTATGTTTCCATTTTTCTTGAGTAAACACCTTTGAATGGAATGTCTGGATTATTAAGATCATGTAGTAGATTATACTTTTAAAGAAACTGTCAGACTGTTTTCCAAAATGATGGTTCCGTTTGATTGTAGATTACCACCTTCAGTGTCTGAGAGTTAAGTTTCTCTGTGTCCTTGACAACACATGGTCAGTCTTTTTAATTTTAGCCATTCTAAGAGGCATGTTGTGGTATCTCACTGTGGTTTCAGTTTGCAGTTTTGTAATGACTGTTGTTGTTGAGCATATTTTCATGTGCTTATCTGCTATCACTGTACCTTCTTTGGTAAAGCGTTTGTTCAAATTATTTGCCTATTTTAAAATATTGGGGATTTTTCGTTTTCTTCTTATTGAGTTTTGAGAGTTCTTTATATACTCTGTATATAAGTCCTTTATCAGATGTATAAATTGCAAATACTTTTCCCCAGTCTGTTGCTTGTATTTTTATTCTACCAACAGTTTCTTTTGAGGCGCTGACATTTTAAATTTTGATGAAATCTAATTTTTTCATATTTTCTTTTATGGATCATGCATATGATGCCATATAAGAAATATTTGCCTAAGCTAAGGTCACTTAGATTTTCTTCTTTGTGTTTTCTAGAAGCTTTATAGTCTCACAGTGTTTCGCATTTAGGTCTATGGTACATTCTGAGTTAATTTTTTTGAATATATAGTGTGAGGTGTGGATTGAATTCCTCTTTTTTTTTTTTTTTTTTTGCCTTTGGCTATCCATTTGTTCCAGCACTGTTGTCATTACAAAAACCTGTCCTTTACCCACTACATTGCCTTTGCACCTTTGTTGAAAATCAGTTGTCTACACATGTATATGTATGGGTCTATTTCTGGGCTGTCCATTGTGTTCCATTGACCTGCAATATGTGAACGTTCCAATTTCTCCACATCCTAGCCAACACTTGTTATTTTCATTTTTTTAAAAACAAATTATAGCCATCTTAGTAGGTGTGAAGTAGTATCTGATTGTTGTCTTGATTTGCATTTCCATGAAGACTAATTGATGTTGAGCATCTGGCTGGACCAGAATATTTTTTCTTGCTTCATGGCTCAAGGGTTCCTCTTCTGTTTTTTTTTGTTGTTTTGTTTTTTGTTTTTTTTTTTTTGCGGTATGTGGGCCTCTCACTGTTGTGGCCTCTCCCGTCGCGGAGCACAGGCTCCGGACGCGCAGGCTCAGCGGCCATGGCTCACGAGCCCAGCCGCTCCGCGGCACGTGGGATCCTCCCGGACCGGGGCACGAACCCGTTTCCCCTGCATCGGCAGGCGGACTCTCAACCACTGCGCCACCAGGGAAGCCCCTCCTCTTCTGTTTTTACAGAATGATTATATATATGTACCCTCATTACAACCTCATATTTTCTGAGTTGGCTTCTTCCTTCCACTTTTGTCTGGACCCACTACTACCCAGTTCCTAACGTTCTTACCTTCTTATTTTGGATTCTCGCTGCCAGCAGTTTCTCCTTCACGTGGGGCTTGTGCTGGGAGGGGACTTGGATATTTAGTATAATGAGCTCATGGGCCCTGATGGCTCCAGCATCCTCAGACCTACTAACACCTTACTAAGTTCTGCTGATTCTCACCTGTGAATCAAGGCCTTCAGCCCTGTGCCCAGTTTCAACTGTTATTTCAGCTTCAATTTCCTGTGAATACCTGCTGGCAATTTTGGGTTCTTCTGCTCTTGGGATTTCAAAGACCCTATTGTCTTTCCTCTGCTTCCCCTTAATCAGATGTTGATATCAAATGAGTCCTGTCACTTAGATTTATTGTAGATGTTTGTTTTTGGTTTTGCTATCTTCACTGCTCTGTCTGCTTTCATGGTTGGGGAAATTCAGATAAATTAAAAAATTATGCTGTTGCAGCTTCTAACCTCACAGCAATTATTCCTTTTATATGGTCCTTAGCTGCCAGTCCCCCACTATTCACATTTACACAAATACTGACCACCTCCACCAACCATCTCCCCTCCTTTGAGTGAGAAATGTCCTTCTTTCCCTCCTTCTCTCCATCCTACAAACTCCCACTTATATTTCATGGCCTTGCTAAATGTCACCACCTCCAGGATGCCTTCTCTGATACCCAGACCCCAGGTGAGGTCCATGACTTCCTCTTCTTGTCCACACAGCAGGTTGAATATGCCTCTATTACCGTACATATCACATCGTTTACTTTCCTTCCTGTCTTCCCTTTTGGACTGTAAGCATCTCAAAGCAAGAACTTTGTTCATTCCCCCTATGTCCTTGGTGCCTGACCCACAACCCAGCTCAAAGTAGACACTTAGGAAAGGTCACCTTGCCCAATTACATTTTACTGGATCCTGTTAGACCATCTCAGAGCTAGTCAGTGGCAGCATTAATATTATTATTGCCTTATGGATGAAGTGCACAAGGGGTTTTAGAACACAGTACGTCACTGCTGTCTGTGTTGCTATGGTACACTTTATGGTGCTTTACTCTCAGTGATTTTTGTTTGTTCATTTTTGTGGTATGTTTCTGCCCATCATACTGTGAGCTAATCAAGGGCAGGGACAAAGTCTTCTTCATCTCAATAGTTAGCCCAGTGCCTGGCATGGAAGAGGTACCAGGAAGGGCCTGTTGCATGAATGCATGAAAGACATCCCTGCATTCTTCCTTGTACTAATCTGGGGCTTGTCCACTCATCTCCTTAAGTCCTGAGGTCTGTGACTGCAAGTCACACGAAACCCCATAACTGCCCTGGGTCTCCCCTGAGCCTGTGAAAAGAGGAACTCACGTCATCTCTGGCCCTGTCTCTCCCAGCCTTTGTGCTTCTGATCGGAGGCATCGAAGTCGGCCTGTCCCACTTCCCCTTCTTTGCTTGCCTCTCGTCGGAGTTCCGGCTGGTCAGCTCCATCCTGGGGTTCAGCTACTCTCTGATCTGGTAAGATGGACTCTGCCTGCCTGGCCTCCTGCAGTTCCTTTGGCCATGGCTGGACTCTGGACAAGGAGCTGGAGGTGACCTGAGAGCTCTCTTTGGAGGGCACCTTGCCCAGAACCGAGCCCCAGGGCGGGTGGGCGGAGTGACTGGTCCAAGGCCCACCGAAGCCCCTCCTTGGAAACTGCACTTGAGGCTTCAGAAGGTCAGGCCTGCATTCTGTCTGCTCCACAGGAGGCCGCTCATGAGTAGAATACTCCCAGAAGTCAGGGTTGTAGAAAAATTCCTTTCTGTCAAGTGCCATCAGTCCCGTGGTTAGAAGCAGGAGTCCCATTTGGGTTCTGCTTCTCCTTGCTGTCGCTGCTTCCCTGGGAGCCCAGGAGAAAGTGCAGGTGCCTCAGCTGGGCATTCAGTGCTGTCGCATTCTGGCCTCTCCCCATCTCTCCATGCCTGACAGTCTCTAGCACACACCTCCGGTCATGCAAGACTCCTATAATCCTTTCTCCGTCCACTTATTCATTCAGCAGACATCCCGCTGTGAGCCAGGGAAAACACTGGAGGACAGGACAGACCCTCATGGAACATGTGTTCTGGCCTCTTTGTCTACATATTGCTATTCCCTGTGTGGATCGTCTTCCCCGACTTGGCCCAGTGATAGATACATGCTCATCCTTCGTGGATCAGAGCCCTCAGATGTGGGACCTTTCTGACCCTCCTCTTGAGCGCTGTGCCCTCAGCGCTGACACCGGACTGGCACAGAGCTGGCCCTGGGGAATATTTTCTGGCTGAATAATCCCATGAACACTTCTACTCTCCAGCCCTGAAACTCATCTCATTGCCTGCATCCCCCTTACTGGGTTGGCTTCCCCGCTACAGCATTTTCTGTGGGGCAGGGGTCCCAGGCCCAGTGTGTGAACCAGTGCAGGGGGCTCACAAGCAAATGATACCCCAATGGCTACAATTACAGAGTTTGTGACTTGCTTTTTAAAAATTAGAAGAGAGGGTATTCAGGGTAAGACGTGGAACAATATCATCTTAACAGCCTCTGCCAGACTTTCTGAGCAGGAGAGGAGAGGGTGGTCAGAGCCACTTAGCAGCTTGGGCACCTTGGGCACCTTGGGGGTATGACCAGGAATGTGTGTCCAGCCAGGAGAAAACATTGAGGCTTATTGCTCAGGGCAGTGTTTACAGACAGGGCATGTCCTGTCAGAAAGAGCCTCGGTCCCAGAGTCAGGACACCTGGGTCTTGGTCCTGGCTCTGGGTGTGACTCTGGAGAAATCCCTTCCCCTCTCTGGGCTTCAGTTTCCCCACCTGAGTGATGAGGGGAGGAAGTAGGAGACCTCTCAGTGTCTTCCTGCTCTGCCGTTGTGGATCCCAGGACTATGTCCTCAGTGAAGATGTGTTAAATGAATTCAGTGTGCATGTACCTAGGCACAAGCTGTATGCCTGATCTGGGTGGGATGTACTGGGAACCAGTCCTCCCAAGAAGGATTCGGAGGGGAGGTAACTCCAGGCAGGTGGTATCTGAGCTGTTTTCACAGGGGCTGTGCTGGGAAGGACCCCAGGACCCCAACCCTGGTTTCTGTCCTGCAGGTTTGCTGTCACCACCCTTCACATCACACAGTGTCCCCATGGGCAGGTGAGTCCCTGCTGAGCTGTATTTAGGGTATTCAGTCCTATCACCATGGCCAACTCGCTGTGTGACCTGGGACAAGCCTTTGCCACTCTGGGCCTCAGCTTCCTCGTGTGGACAAAAGGGGAGTTGGAGCCATTCATGATGCTTCCATTTGTAGAGCATCTTGTGTTCATCAGGTGTCATTCACAGGAGATGTTCTCTCAGTTGATGCTCATAGCGGCCCCTCAAGGGAGGGAAGCTCTTAGCAAACCTGTTTACAGGTGAGGAAACTGAGGCACAAGTATATTATGTAACTCTTGAGAAGCAGCAGATTTGGGAGTTGAGACAAGGTCTGGCTGACTCTCAAGCTCATTTGTTTCCATTCCTTCATGTAGCCTCAGTTTCTCTGTCTATAAAATGGGAGACTCGAACTAGATGAATCCCTTATCACTTTGCCATGCATCGTCTTTCTCAGAATTAGAGGAAGCTGGTTCATCTGTTTAGCCCTGTACCCCAGGAAAAGGAGCAAGATGAAAGAGGGGTGTCACACTGCACCTAGAAGGGTTACCAGGTGTGTGAGGGGAGTACGAAGAAGCCATCTGGGCCAGGAGCCCACAGGAGCCTTGCCAAAGCCTTTCCTGGGCTTCAGTAACTATGGGATTAAAGGGTGTGACAAAGAGAGTCTGGGGGGAGCTGGACTAGAAAATGAGGCTGGTAGTCTGGGCCTTCCCTCTGCATCTCTGCACTGGGATTGAGGGCATTCCGGCACAACTCTGCCCCAAAAGAAGCCCTCCTTCCCACTGCTCACAGTACCTGAGGTTCAGGATCACAGGTATTTTCTTTGGAGTCTTGGAGAGCTTTCAGTCTTCCAGAGGTTCTTTGGAAATTTGAAATATTCATGGTTAATTGGCAGGGTCTCACTTCTATGCGCAGAATCACTAACACCAAGAACTGCTATGTGCCAGGCGTTGTTCTAGGCTCAGTTCCAATCACTAACCGGAGAACCCTCAGGACACTTTGCAGACAGTGTGTTAGTGCCATTCCCAGTTCACTGGTAGGAAAGCAAGGTTCAGGGGCTAACATGACTTATTAATTAAAGATCATGGGACTGAAATCCAGACTAAGGAATTAATGAAAATTTGTCCTCATGTTTTCAAATGTATTTATGAAAACTTTATTTATAAAACTGAGACATTAGAAAGGGTCTCAAATGTCAAATATTAGGGGAAAGTTTAGATAAAGTTTGGTTCATCTAAATAATGCACTATTATGCAGCATTAAAAATAATGTTCACAAATAATTTGTAACCATGTGGAGAAGTGATTATGCTAGACACAGACCTACATACCTGGTACTATCTCTACTTATAATATATATAGCTATATGGGTATAGATAAAGATGAAAGACACTGAAATACTGACGGTGGTTATGTCTCACATATAAGCATATGCTGGAGAGGAGGATGAAGACACGGGCCTGCACGTCTCAGAATGTGTCCGTCCCCCAGCCTAACATCACTACATCCAAACTCTGATTTCTCCTTAGGGAGAAATACTCTGGAAACATAAAAAAAAATGAAACTAACCAGTAAATTGTGAAAGATACATAACAATATGATTTGTCTTAAAACAGTGAAAAAAATTGTTTATCAAAATGAAGCTAAAAATAGAAAAACTATGAGCACCATCTTGAGAGACCTGTTACTCTTGGGAGCTTGTGTTGCTCCCAAAATGATGACACTTATGGGCTCTCCCTCCCTCCTTCCTCCTTCCCCCACTCCCTCCTAACTTCCTTCCTTCCTTCCTTCCTTCCTTTTCTTCTTCTCCTTCTCCCTCTCGCCCACCCCCTCCCCCTTCCTCTTCTCTCTCTCCCCTCTTCTCTCTCTCTTTCACCCTCCTCTCTCTTGTGAGTATTTTCCAAAAGTAATATTTAATACCTAATGAGAAAAAAGCCATGAAAGCCCTTTGTATAAAATTAAATAGGGGTGCTAAGACTCAAGTCCAGGGCTGCTGGACTCCAAGTCCACTGCTTGTTCTGATGATGTGGGGCTGGGGGAGCGGGGATTGGCTGCTGACCTCCAAGCTCTGAGAGGGTGGGCCCTGGTGGGAGCAGGCTGGGGCAGGCAGGTTCCTGTGCACAGCCTCACCAGTGGCCTAGCCCTTCCCTACCTAGAGCCCACGCCCCATGGTCTGCTTCTGTTGCAGTTTGTGGGGAAGTATGAGACTGTCGTGTTCTACTGGCCCTCACTGCTCTGCCTGGCCTTCCTTCTGGGCCGCTTCTTGTACATGTTTGTCAAGTCTCTGAGGGTCCACCTGGGCTGGGAGCTCCAGACGGTGAGTACTAAGTAAAAACACCATGTGTGTCCTGACAGGTTAAGTTTTCCCAACAGCCTTGTGAGGTAGGTACTATTATTACTTCTCCCACTCTGTATTAGGAAACTTGGACCCAGAGTTGTCAGTTGCATCGCCCAAGCTCACATAGCTAGTCTATAGCAGAGCCAGACCTGGAACCCAGAGAATTTGGTTGTTGAGGCTCTCTCTTACCCATTGTGCTTCTTTTTCTAGTTCCTCAAAGTAAAGAGTTAGGTTGTCTGCATGAGATCTTTCTTTTTTTCTTAATATAGGCATTTACTGCTATACACTGCCCTCTTAGAACTGAACTGCTTTTCCTGTATCCCATAAATTTCTGTATGTTGTATTTCTATTTTCATTTGCTTCAAGATATTGCTGATTTCCCTTTTGATTTTTTCTTTGACCCATTGGTTGTTCAGGAGTGTATTGTTTGTGAATTTTCCAATTTTCCTTCTGTTATCAACGTCTAGCTTTTTGTGGTCAGAAATTATGTCTGATATGATTTCAATCTTCTTATGTTTAAGACTTGTTTTGTGGCCAAACATATGCTCTATCCTGGAAAATGTTCTTGAGAAGAATATGTATTCTGCTGCTGTTATATGGAATGTTCTATAAATGTCTGTTTGGTCCATTTGGTCTATAGTGTTGTTCTAGTCAGCTGTTTCCTTATTGATTTTCTGACTGGATTATCTATCCATTGTTGAAAGTGTGGTGTTGAAGTCCTCTACTATTATCATGTTGCTGTTTATTTCTTCCTTCAGTTCTGTTAATATTTATTTTATATATTTAGGTGCTCTGATATTAGGTATGTATATGTGTTTACAATTTTTATATCATTTTGATGAACTGACCTCTTTATCATTATATAATGACGTTCTTTGTCTCTTGTGATAGTTTTTGACTTAAAGTCCACTTTGTCTCATAAGTATCACCCCCCGCCCCTGCTCTATTTTGGTTACCATTTTTATGAAATATCTTTTTCCATCCTTTTGCTTTCAGCCCATGTGTGTCCTTAAGGCTAAAGTGAGTCGCTTGCAGATAATCTATATGTGGAATTTTTTTTTAAATTCACTTAGCCACTCAGTGTCTTTTGATTGGAGAATTTAATCTATTTACATTTAAAGTGATTATTGATAGATAATGACTTAAAATTGTCATTTTGTTAATTGTTTTCTGTTTTGTAATTCCTTCTTCCTTTCTTCCTTTCTTCCTTTGTGATGTGATGATTTTTTTGTAGAGGTACGCTTTGATTCCTTTATCTTTTGTGTGTAGAATACAGGTGTTTTTCTTTGTGATTACCATGAGGCTTAAATAAAACATTTTATAGTTATAATAGTCTATTTTAAGTTGATAACAGTTAAACTTCAATTGCATAGAACTCTATACTTTTACTTCTCCTCCTCAACATTTTATGTGATTTATGTCACAGTTTACTACTTTTTATACTGTTCAACCATTAACAAATTATTGTAGCTATAGTTATTTTTAATACTTTTGTCTTTTAACTTTTATACTAGGATTAAAAGTGATTTATGCAGCACCATTACAGTATTAGAGTATTCTGAGTTTGACTACATACTTACCATTACTAGTGATTTTTATACTTCCATATGTTTTTGTGTTGCTAATTAGCATCATGTTATTTCAACTTGAAGAGCTCACTTTAACATTTTTTGTAGGCAGGCCTAGTGGTAATAAATTCCCTCAGTTTTTGTTTGCCTGGAAAAGGACAGTTTTGGCAAGAGTCGTATTCTTGATTGGCAGGTTTTTTCTTTCTGCATTTTGAATATATCATCCCACTTTCTCCTGGCCTGCAAGAATTCTGCCAAGAAATCCCGTGATATCTTTAAACGGGTTCCCTTGTATGTGTACTTTCAAAATTCTCTCTTTGTCGTTGACTTTTGACATTTTGATTATAATGTGTCTTGGTGAAGACCTCTATATATTCAGTCTGTTTGAGGCTTTGTGGATCTGGATGTTCATTTTCCTCCCCAGATTAGGGAAACTTTCTGCCATTATTTCTTTTTTCCCTCCCAGATTTATTTATTTATTTATTCTTTGGCTGCACCGGATCTTAGTTGCGGCATGTGAGATCTTTGTTGCAGCCTACGGGGTCTTTAGTTGTGGCGTGTGGGATCTTTTAGTTGCAGCATGCAGAATCTTTAGTTGTGGCATGTGAACTCTTAGTTGCGGCATATGGGATCTAGTTCCCTGACCAGGGATGGAACCCAGACCCCTTGCATTGGGAGCGCAGAGCCTTAGCCACTGGACCACCAGGAAAGTCCCCACTATTTCTTTTTTTAAAAAATATTTATTTATTTTATTTATTTGTTTTCCTTATTTATTTTTTTTTTGCTGTGTCAGGTCTTAGTTGCAGCACATGGGATCTCTGTTGAGGCATGCAGGATCTTTTCATTATGGCGTGTGGTCTGCTCGGGTTTCTCTCTAGTTGCGGCATGCAGGCATCTCTCTAGTTGTGACGTGCAGGTTTTCTCTCTCTAGTTGTGGTGTGCAGGCTCCAGGACACATGGGCTCAGTAGTTGTAGTGTGTGGGCTCCAGAGCATGTGGGCTCTGTAGTTTGTGGCATGTGGGCTCTCTCATTGAGGTGCGCAAGCTCAATAGTTGTGGCATGTGGGCTTAGTTGTGCCGCGGCATGTGGGATCTTAGTTCCCCGACCAGGGATCGAACCCACATTCCCTGCATTGGAAGGTGGATTCTTTACCACTGGACTACCAGGGAAGTCCCCCCATTATTTCTTTATATAGCTTTCTGCCCTTTTCTCTTTCTCTGTTCCTTCGAGGACTCCGGAAGGACTCCCCCACCCCATTGACCCCCTGCCCCATTTCCCTGCTCTTAGCTTTCCCCAGACTATTCCACCATGCTGATCCCCTCAGTGTTCTGGGTGGTGTGAGACAGGAATGGATCTGTTGGGCAGTGTCCCCCAAGGCTGGGGAAGCTGGGCTCTCACTTCACTTTTATTTTCCCTCATAGGAGAAATTACAAGCTAAGAGGGCCTTCTCTCTATGCCCTGAGCTATACTACTTTGGAGGAGGAGTGATGTTGGTAAAATGAAACTGTTCTCCTTGTTCTCTTTCATGCATCTATTCTTGGAGTTTTTGCTTAACTAGAGTGCTGTAACCTCCAAGGTAGATACTTGGGCCCCCACCAAGGTACTGTCACCTGTGGGGGATTGTCAAAGTTGGTGTATCTGAGGGCATATGGGAACTGGAACCTCCTGTTCCTCCAGCCTGCTGATGTCACTTACAAGTCAGAATTATAACCAGGTCTTTTTTACTCTGCGCAACATCTGCAATATATAAGATTTCATCTCACAGTGTGTAAAAGTTACATATTCAACATATTGGCAAAACAGGTGACTATTGTGGAAAGCTCATTACACTTGGAGAAAACATTTCCAAACATACTATTAAAGTTCATTTCAAAATAAGAAATGAGCAAGAGAAATTCCTTTTCATAAAAAATAAAAACACTGGGATTTTGGGTGTTTCATTTCTGGAACAGTGTTTTGAACTATGATGAGAAGTCACCAAATCTCAAAGGGAAAAATCGACTTCACAAAACAAAGGCTGGTGTAAAGCAGTAAGCAAAAGAGTCAAGGAAGGTCAGGCCTCTGGCATTTCATGAAAGAAGTGCTTGGGAAACAGGAGACGGGACCCTACAGTCTCTTCAATAAATGACGGGTGTCTGGGAATGGCAAGTTTTACCGAAAATCCTGGCCTCTATGGAAATAGCCCCTCAAAGAGACCAAAGCCCTAACAAGACTTTGTGAGCCAAAACATCAACCTCTCTCTTTTCTCACAGGAAGAAAAGCCTTTCCTGGAAGTTCACCAGGCAGAGCACGTCAAACAGCTCCTGAGGAAGTGCCCCCTGCAGTAAGCACAGTTATATTTGTTCACGCCCCTCGGTGTTTGCACCAATATTGATGAGCCCTGACCGTGTCAGAGCCCTGGAGATGACTGGAAGAGCGCTGTTTTAGGACACTTGTTTGCTAATAACAGCAACTCGACTCAAATGGGATTGAAGAGAAACAGGAAAGTTATGGCCTTACATAATTAAAAAGCCTAGAGGTCGCCAGTTTTCAGACACAGATGGATCCAGGGGTTTGATTGATATAATCAGAACTAGGTCTCTTTCCCTCATCTCTCAGCTCTGCTTTTACCTATGTTAAACTCTTAGTTAGGTAGGCTTCCTCCCTGTGGTGGCCCCCAGAATCTCTAAGCTTATACCCTCCTGTCTTAAGCTCATAGAGAAGAGAATGTTTTCTTTCAAATAATTCAAACAAAATTCCCATGAATGTGTTTCATTGGATCAAGTTGGACCACATGGCATCCCAGAACCAATTACTGTGAGTAGGTGATTGGAGTAAACTGATTGTTAAACCAGGGTCACATGTTCACCGTGGGAACTAGGAAGTGGTTCAGCTTCACTTAACCACCAGGACTGATGGTGGGGAAGAGTAGATTCCCAGACAAAAACTGAGATGTTGTTACCAATAAAAGAGGACATAGCTCTTGGCCAGGCAAGAACACCTGGTCTTCAGTGACCATTCAAGTCACCCTACCCCTGCCACTGCCACTGTGCACAAGGGTATATTCCCAGAGAAGGGATATGTCTAATCCAAGGTCATAGTGGCAAAACTAGTTCTTTGGTTAGAGTTACGTTTGGCTACATATAGCAGAAAATGCAAAATAATCATGGCACAAATAAAAGAGAGATTTCTTTCTTTCTCATGTAAAAGAATTCTGGAGGCAGGCAGTCCATACTAACCCTGGACTGCCCACCACGCAGTTTACCCATTGTCTGTCTTTCTGTTCCAGTAACGTAGTGGTTTCCATCATGAAGGCTGTCTGTGGCCCAAGATAGAGGCTGGGGCTCCAGCCTGGGCCAGCTACCATGTCTGCCCTTCAGATGGCAGGCAGGAGAAAAGAATGAAGTCAAAGGGAATCCTCCCAGCTGTGTCAGTTCCACCTGACCAGCCTCCCCAAAGTCCCACACCACATCTCTGGTCACGTCTAATTGGCTTGTTTAGTCTTGGTCACTCTTAGCTGTAAGAGAGGTCGGGAACTATAGCCTTTAATTTGGTAGATTGCTGTACTGAATAAAACTGAGTCTTTGTTCTTAAGAATAAGGGGAGAATGAAAACTGTGGAATCTACCAGTGCTCTTTCTCTTCACTATACTCTAAGGTGAAGAAGAGGAGATGATATTATTTTCAGAAGAATCAGGCATTTGTTTACCAGCCACAACCTGTCTTCTCTTGATGTTTATTCATTCACAGAGAGAGAGAAAAGTCTTGGTTCCAAACCAGGATATATGAGTGGGACCCTTACTTTCAGTTCCCAAGCAGGATGATTGGAACCACTGTGTTGGCTTTCATCTGCCTGTACCTTGTAAGTAGATCTAAGCAAATCCTTTATTGTTTTATAAATGGGGTGGGTCTAGGATAGGGGTTGTTCTTTAAAAGCTGGGTCAAAATTGAGTATCTGTAAATCAAAGAAGTACAATTCTTTGACCCCACCATTTTGACTCCAAGGACACTTATACTCATGTGGTGAATATTACTAATAAATATAATCGAGTTATTTACAGAGACTTCCAGTTAACAATTCCACATGTAAAGAGCTTGCAAGATGCCAATCCATCTTAACAACAAATACAAATCTGAACAAATTGAAGAATCAACAACTCTTCTTAGATCCCTAAGAGCGGTGAGGTCATGGAGCAAAACTTTACCCCTAAAACTGAAGAGACACGATCATCACAGAATGGAGCAGAAACCCCATGGCAACCAGTGCCAAGGTAGGAAAACCTGAACTGTAATTGATGCCATCAATCAATTGGATATTTTGGAAATCCAAAGACTACTTCATCAACAACAGCAGAATACACATTCTTCTCAAGAGTAAATGGAAAATTCAACAAGATAGACTATATCCTGGACCATAAAACACGTCTTAATAAATTTAAAAGAATAGAAATCATACAATGTCTGCTCTCAGATCAAAGTGGAATTAAACTAAAAATCAGTAACAGAAAGATAACGGAGAATCTGCAAGTAGTAAGTATGAAAACAACACATTTTAAAGTAACATATGAGCCAAAGAAAAACATCAAGGGAAATTAAAAATATTTTGAACAGATGAAAATGAAAACACAACTTATCAAAATTTGTGGGAGGCAGCAAAACCAGTGCTTAGAGGGAAATTTATAGCATTGAATGTACATATTAGACCTGAAGAAAGATCTTAAATCAATCGTCTAAACTTTCACCTTAGGAAACAAACAAACAAAAAAGAGCAAATTAAAATGCAAAGTAAGCAGAAGAATAGATGTAATAAAAATTAGAGCAGAAACCTATGAAATTGAAAACAGGAAGTCAAAGTACAGAATCAAAGCATTTCACGTGGTCATTGTTAGCTGAGATAAAATGTCTGAGTCAAAAGCAGGGTCAAATGGCGGGATAAAAATTGTCTTCTGCTCATTTTAAATGTACTAGGATGATACCTATATAAACTAATCCTATGATTAAGTTTTAAGTGGATGTATTAGGTTATGATGAAGTACCACATAAACCCACAAATTTCAGTGACAACACTGAATATATTTTTGCCCACCTAACAGTGTTGAGTGAGTGTTGAGGTTTGGGAGGTAGCAGTCTTCCACGTGTCTGTTCCATAACTGGTTTCTCCATCGTGTGCCTTCATCATCCCTGAGCACCCTCACCACCTGCATCCAGTCAGCAGAAGGAGAAAGCAGGCGGTGAAATGCCTGTGAGAGTTTTTCAAAGGCTATGTGGGCCCAGCACACATTCCTTCCACTCTTCTTCCATTGACAAGAACCTTGTTGTTTACACATATCTAACTCAAGGGAGGCTGGCAAATGTAGTCCAGCCCGTGCCCAAAAAAGGGGAGAAGAGATTTTAATGGACAACTAGCTAGAGTTCTCTGCAGCAGTGGGTAAATCACTAGGGGTTATTGTGTTTATTAAATCATTATAGGTTGTCTACTCTATGCCAAACACTATACTAAGACCTGGAAGAGAGAAGAGAGCTGGTTCAGCAGAGTCTTGGCCTGGGAGTAGCCCATGGTTTAAGACAAGAAGATAAAATACGGTATGAAGTACTGCCGTCTAACTAGAGAAAAAGAAAAGGTAAAAGTGCTTTGGAAATTTAGTGAATTACTCTGGATTGAGAACCTGCCTGAAAATAGTAGCATTTGAGCTCCACATTCAGTTCGGTTGATGAAGTAAAATGGCGTCAGGGACTCTAGAAGCAATGGCATGATGATGGGGGCATGAGGGCAGGATGACAGGATGATAGGAGGGGAGCAAGCATGACATGCATACAGGAAACAACACCTCCTCCAATTTGGTCATTGCCAAGATACAAGAAGGGGAACAGTGAGAAGTGTTTGGAATTGTCCCCAGGGTCACCCCTTATTCGAAGTCCACTCTGTTTTAATTATTTCACTCTGATTTAATTAATGTTTGAAGAGTTCTTTGAGCCCTTGTGGTGCCTACTCTTATATGCTATTGTGTGAAGAACAGAGTTTGGGGTGACTCCTGTCTCCAAAGAAGTCACAATCGCATTCATCTCAGTAGAGCAAGTGTCCAGAGTCTATTGCAGATGAGTTTTGAGCTTCAGAGAGTTTTGACCTCAAAACCAAAGAGAGACCCATATGTTATTCATATACTGAGCTGGACTCAGGTGAGACCTTGAAACATTTGCTCTGTGTCCCCAGTTCATTGTCATTGAGTTCTGCATGTTCGTGTATGTGAGAGATGAGCTAGATGTGTTTGAAGGCGAATTGGAGAGCTACGTCGCCTCCATGAACCAGACGGGTACCCTGACCCCAGTCCTCCTGCAGGTGAAAGAGCTGATTAACGTCACCAAAGGTAAAACCATCCTCCACCTTTGTTCCTGCTGCCTGTGTAGGAAACAGAGAGGGACTTGTGACCTGTGGCAGGTGCACACCTATAATGATTATTGCTGCTGGTCTTGATATTACCTGTGTTACAATTGCTCTATGCCTCCCTGGGTTGACTCAAAGGAAAAAGGGGTCAGGACACAGGCCATTTTGTTAGAACCTATTTGGGGCTGAATTGAACATGCCCTGATAATTTACTAATCTCAAATAGCCTATTTTGTTTGATGCCAGTGGAAAAAACTAAAATCATCATATTTTTTTCACTTTGGAAAAGATAAAACAGTGGTCCATGACTTTATTATTATATGGAAAGTTTACTTATATCATTCAAATTTAATTTCTGTTTAGTTCAGGTTGCTATAACAAATTACCATAGACTGTGTGGTATAAAAACAGACATTTATTTCTCACAGTTCTGGAGACTGGGAAGTTGAAGGTGCTAGCAGACCTGGTGTCTGGGGAGGGTCTGTTTCCTGACTTGCAGAAGGCCACCCTCTCTTTGTGTCCTCACATACTGCATGGAGAACAGGGAGAGGAAGCAAACTCGCTCATGTATCTTCTTATAGGGCACTAATTCCATCATGAGGGCTCCACCCTCATGATCTAATCACCTCCCAAAGGCTCCATTTCCAAATACCATCACACTGGGGATTGGGGTTTCAACACATGAATTTTGTGGGGGGTGGGAGACACACACATTCTGTCCATAACAGTCACTTTACCTTAAAATAGTAGCTTTCTTTGAAAATGACATACTCTAATTATATGTCCATTGCCCATGAAGGAAGGAAAGTTCTTCACTATTCCTTGTTGAGAAAGGACCTGGACAAGATGTCAGGATAAACTCTGTCATTGGACAAGTCAGGTCCCTTCTCTTGGCCTCAGTTTCCTCATCTTTAAAATGGGACTGGGATGAGGGTACCAAATGGTTTCCAAAAGCCTTTGTAGCTCTGACATTTAATAGCTGTAAATTACCATATATTCCTTAAGCCATGAAACAGGTGATGCAAATAATATTTTCACTTAAGACTCACAAGCTAGTAGAATATCAAAACCAGAGGGGAATAGATCTACTGTGAATTATTTGAGGAAAATTCTCTTATACATACATGACATAGAAGGTTACACTAAGGTGGGTACTACTTCTTCCATATTACCATACTTTTTTGTTGCCCTTGAACACTTCTATTCATCTTTAGTGTTCTGCCTGATGAGTCCCTTCCTATACACTCAGCGAGCATATTCTAATGTTTGATTTAATACTACTTGTTTTAAGTCATACTTCAGATAATTCACATTTCTACCCCTGTTTTGGGCAACTTTTTAATGCTAACCTCAGTTACTTGGTCTGGGTGAATTGTAGTGAGTATATCACCATATTCACTCATGTTTTATCTCCTCTTTGATATATTTCTCACGTTTAGACACTTTAAGAATCAGTATATAACATTTTCACTCTGTCTCAATCTCTTCCAGCTTTAAACAGCTGCCCTCTTTCCAAGAGAGACTCTTAGGCTGAACATGCTTCATCTTTGGGATGATAAAGGCATTAAATTAAAGGTGTGTGGTCATGTTCTTGCTGCTGGCTGGAAAAAGTCTGCACTCACTCTTCTTGTGGCCAGACTCCTTCCATCCTCTCCTTCCAAGGATGTGTCCCCTGCATCCCCTGGGGTGAGATCTATGGTGATTTACCCACATCCTTTGTGTTGGTGGAGGTTTGGGATAGAGCAATTGCCTAGTCCTGGTGATGCTGATAAAGACACATCTGAAACTTGAAAGGAATGGAAATCAGCTTTCTTTTTCCTTCTTTTTAAAAACAGCTTTATGAAGATATAACTCATATACCATACAATTCACTCATTTAAAGCGTACCATTCAGTGGCTTTTAGTATTTTTAAATTTATGCACCCATCACCACAGTCAAATTTAGAACATTTTCATCACCCTAAAAGAAATCATGACCACTTTCAGTCACTCCCCATTTCTCAACTCTCCCAGGCCACTATTTTCTGGCTCTATAGATTTGCCTATTCTGGACATCTTATATAAATAGAACCATACAATACGTGGTCTTTTTTGATTGGCTTCTTTCACATAGCAAGATATTTATAAGGTTCATCTATATCATAGCATGTGTCTCAGCTTCATTCTTTTTTATTGCTGAATTTTATTCTGTTGTATGAATATACAATATTGTATTTATGTATTTGTCTGTTGATGCAAATTTGGGTTGTTTCAACTTTTGGTTATTATGAATAATACTGCTGTGAACATTCATCTACAAGCTCTTCATATATTTTTATATATCTTGGGTATATACTTAGGAGTGGAATTCTGGATCCTGTGGTAATTGTGTTTAAGCTTTTGGGGGAACTGCCAGACCGTTTTCAAAAGCAGCTTCATCATTATGTATTGCCATCACCAGTGTATGAGGGGTCCAGCTTCTATATCTTCATCCACATTTGTTAATATCTTTATTTTTTATTATAGCCATCTAGTAAGTATGAAGTGGTATTGCACTGTATTTTTTTTAAATTGAAGTATAATTGATTCATAATATTTCAGGTATACAGCAAAGTGATTCAGATATATATATATATATATATATATATATACACACACACACACATATATATTATTTTCCAGATTCTTTTCCATTATACGTTATTACAAGATATTGACTATGGTTCCCTGTGCTATACTGTAGGCCCTTGTTTTTTTTAATCTATCTTATATATAGTAGTGTGTATCTGTTAATCCCAAATTCATAATTTATCCCTCTTCCTCCCCCCCCCCACCTTTGGTAATCGTAAGTTTGTTTTCTATGTCTATGATTCTGTTCCTGTTTTGTAAATAAGTTCATTTGTATCATTTTTTTAGATTCCACATATAAGTGATATCATGTTATATTTGTTTTTCTCTGACTTACTTCACTTAGTATGATAATCTCTAGGTCCATCCATGTTGCTGCAAATGGCATTATTTCATTATTTTTTATGGCTAAGTAATATTCCACTGTATGTATGTACCACATCTTCTTTATCCATTCATCTGTTATTGGACACTTAGGTTGCTTCCATGTCTTGGCTATTGTAAATAGTGCTGCAGTGAACATCGGGGGTGCGTTGCGGTTTTGATTTTCATTTCCCTGATGGCTGATGATGTTGAGCATCTTTTCATGCACTTATTGACCATTTGTACATCTTCTTTGAGTAATGACTACTGAGATTCTTTGCCCACTTTAAAATTGGATTATTTGTCTGTTATTGAGCTGTAAGAGTTCTTTGTATATTCTATATACACATCCCTTACAAGAGATATAATTTACAAATAATTTCTTCCATTCTGTGGGTTGCTTTTTCACTTTTTTGATGGTGTCCTTTGAAACACAAATGCTTTTAATTCTAATGCGGTCTAATATATCTTGTTTTCTTTTGTCACTTGTGCACGTCTAAGAAACCATTGTCTAACCCAAGGTCACAAAGATTTACTCTCATATTTTCTTCTGAGACTTTTATCATTTTAGCTGTTACATTGAGTGTATGATCCATTTTGATTTAATTTTTGTATACGGTATGAGGTAAGGTTCTAACTTCATTGTTTTACATGGGAATATCAGTTTCCCCTGCACTATTTGTTAATAGGCGTATTCCTTCCCCATTGAATTGTCTTGTCATCCTTGTTGAAAATACATTGACAATGGGGGTTTACTTCTGGATTCTCAATTTATTCCATTGGTCTGTTTGTCTATCTTTATGGCAATATCACACTGTCTTATTACTGTAGCTCAAGAAATGTGAGTCCTGTAATTTTGTTCTTCTTTTTCAAGGTTGTATAGCCTATTCAGGGTCGCTTCATTTTTATATGAATTTTAGGATTAGCTTGTCAATTTATCCAAAAATGACATTGGAATTTTGACAGGGATTTGAATCTGTAGATCAATTTAGGGAGTACTGCCATGTTCACAAAGAACAACCAATACGTAAAAGTGATACGTTTTTCCATTAATTTAGGTCTTCTTTAATTTCTTAAAACAAGCTTTTGTAGTTTTTTTTTTTTTCGGTACGAGGGCCTCTCACTGTTGTGGCCTCTCCCGTTGAGGAGCACAGGATCCAGACGCGCAGGCTCAACGGCCATGGCTCATGGGCCCAGCCGCTCCGTGGCATGTGGGATCTTCCCGGACCGGGGCACGAACCCGCGTCCCCTGCATCAGCAGGCGGACTCTCAACCACTGCGCCACCAGGGAAGCCCTATTCTTAAGTATTTTATTCTTTATGATACTGTTGCAAATGCAGTTGTTTCTTACTTCATTTTCATATTATTTGTTGGTAGTGTATAGCAATACAATTGACTTTTATATATTGGTCTTGTGTCTTACAACCTTGCTGAACTCATTTATTAATTCATTTTACTTTGTTTGTTTATTTATTCCTTAGGATTTTCTATATATAGGAACATGTTGTTGGTGAATAGAGATAGTTTTATTTCTTCCCTTGCAGTCTGGATGCATTTTCTTGCCTAACTGCCCTGGCTAGACCCTCCAGTACAATGTTGGATAGAATTGGCAAGAGCAGACATTGATTTTCTTATTCTTGAACTGATAGGGAAAGCAGTCTGTTTTTCACCAGTTAAGTATGATGTTAGCTGTGGGTGTTTTGCAGATGCTTTTTATCCAGTTGAGGAAATTCCCTTCTATTTCTTGTTTATGGAGTGATTTGAGTTATAAAGAGGTGTTGGATTCTTTCGAACGCCTTTTCTGTACCTATTGAGAGTTGGCTTATACAGAAGCTTTTACTTCCTTCCCTCTGTCTCCGTCCCTCTCTTACAAGCACACAGACTCATTCTGAAAGCAAATTAGGTACAAAATAGTAAAAACATACTGAAAGATGGATGAATGAATAGTCAAGACCCTGATTCCAGTTACCGTTGCACAAGGTGACTGTTTATTGGGTAACCACCCCCCCAAAAGCGGAGATTGGAAGTTCAAGAATTAATGATGTTTTACTAGGCTGGAGGCTACCTACAATGTGTACGCTCCATAATTTTCTTTTTCTATTACTCACTGTAGATTGAAAATATTAATACCAAAGGCAAAGATTATAAATACACAGGAAATAAAGGATATCGAGGGTGTATGGCTAAAATGAAACAGAAAATAAGCAAAATGTTATTTGCACAAGAGGTGTGTTAAAGGAAGTACAGTATATTTTGCCCAAACCTTTCTGTTGTGAGTTTCTGCATTTTAGTTCTCCGACCAGGGATTGAACCCAGGCCCTCAGCAGTGAAAGTGCGGAGTCCTAACCACTGGACCATCAGGGAATTCCCTCTGCATTTTAAAAATAGTTTCTGGTTCATCTTCTGAGGCCTCTCTTATCACCTTTTCTGTTTCAGGAGTCTGGGTGGTGACTATCTTGCCTGCCTCCCTCACGTGTGTGAGCTACCTGTTTCACATCTTGGCTTGTTACAGGTAAGAGGGTTCTAGGAGTCATTTGTGTGTCTTCAGCCGGGAAAGCAGCTGACAGACTTTTCTCAGAATTCCCAGGCAGTGCCAGCAGTGCCCAAACTGGGAACAGCAGTATATATAGGGTCTAGGGACAACCATACCTATTGGTAGTAAAAGACAAAAACAAACAGACAAAAAACTATTGATTTGAGCTCCCACTATAAGCTTGACATTGTGATTAGAGTCTTCTTTTGGTTTTCAGCAAAACCCCAAGCGGTACTTTCATCTCCATGTTCACCTGCTGAGCAGGCGAGACTCAACACAATAACTTTAGCCACAGGCTGTTAGCAGCTGATCTCGTCTTCTGGCGCCTTCTGACCTTGTCATTTCTTGTACACTTCTGCATTGCTACTAGGTGTTAGACCCGCCCTGCTCTCCAGGACTAATCACACTGCGCTCCCAGCAGGTGAATCTGGCTCAAGGGGACCTCACAGGAGGTTGGGACAAGGGAACCAGGGGCATCCGTCTCTAGAACAGCAGCACAGGAGGAGGGGATGGCCTTCAGTATGTAGCTGGCATTTGCATGCAGACGGAAGTTGAATTTAGGTATCTATTGCTCCCTTTTCTCTCCATTTCTCTGCCTTTGTCTCTGCCTCTCTCTCTCTCTCTCTCTCTCTCTCTCTCTCTCTCTCTCTCTCTCGCTCTCGCTCTCGCTCTCGCTCTCGCTCTCGCTCTCTCGCTCTCTCTCGCTCTCTCGCTCTCTCTCTCTCTCTGTCTCAGTCTCTAGTTCACAGTCACCCACTCACTCACAGGAAGCCCAGGGCCAATTCCCACCCCTGCAGAGCATCCTGCTTTTGCATCCTCCCCATCTGGCTACTCAAAGGTTGGGTCTCTTGCAGATGACATCTAAGTGAAGACTCTCCTGGCACAAAGAGCCCCAGTTCTCCATCCCAGCCCTGGCTTGCTCCCTGTCTCTGCTTTCTTCTCCCTGGGCTCTGTGGGTAGACTGGACACTGCTGCTTACCCTTTCCCTGCCTGTTGTAGGGATATGTCTGCTCCTTCCTTCATTAGCCTACAAGTGTTTGGGAGATATTCACTGAGGCATTTGACCGCAACCAGGAACAACCACAATGCAGAGCTGGCTGCATGGATGTGGGTGGAGGGTAGCTGAGGGCACAGGGACAAGAAGGCCCCTGTGGTGGGGAGGCCTCCTTCCCGTCCAGGCTGGCCCTTCCCTCCCACACCTGTCACCCAGGAGTGACAATCCCCGCCCTGCCTCCTTTACAGGACCATGGGGCAGAGGAAATAATGGATGAGAAAGCACCCTTTGGACAGCACTAGCACTGTGCCAGTATTGTTATTTTTCTTATAATTATGCCAACCTATCTACAGGCTTGTGTTTTAAAAACAAAGTTACAAAAATATTTAGTGTAAAGTAAGTCTTCTTCCCATCAGGGCCCAGATTGTTGCCCAAGAGCTAAGCACTATTATTCATTTTCTGTGCATCCTTCCAGAAATTTTCTCTGCAAATATATCTGTGCATGTTTGTATTCCTGGTTGCACACCTCTGGTACTGCCAAACAGAAACACAATGAAAGCCACAGATACAATTTTACATTTTCTAATAGACACTATTTAAAAAAGTTAAAGGAGAGGTGAAAATAATTTAATAATATGTTATTTAACCCAGCATAACTCAAATATCATTTCATTATGTAATAAATATGCAAACTATTAATGAGATACTTACATTCTTTATTTCATACTAAGTTTTCCCAATTCAGTGGTGATAAAATTGCAAAATAACCTGGAAATTGCTGGAATGGGATGTTAAGAAAAAAGGAGGATATAGATGTGAATGTGGACTGTGAACAAAACTATGCCAACCTAATCTTTAGGCAAAAGGCCAGGCTGAGACGGGCACATGGGAAAAGCACACAGTGATTTCTTTGGGTGCTGGGATTGTGAGGAATTGTGGCTTCTTTTTCATTTCATTTTATGTTGTTATAAGTGGGGGGCTATCGTTAAAATTGTTTTACCTGTTTTGAAATAATATTATACAGGTAATGTATATTCATTGTAGAGAAAATAAGAAAATAGAGCAAGCTAAAGAAACTAAAAGACACACACACAGTCTCAACTCTCACATTCAGTCACCATTGAGATTAGGTAGCTATATGCTATTTTTACAAAATATATTAAGTTTAAGATTTCTAAATCATCAGGAAAATGCGAATCAAAACCACAATGAGGTGTCACCTCACATCTTTCAGAATGGCTATTACCAGAAAGACAAGAGATAAGTGTTGACAAAGATGTGGAGAAAAGGGAACCCTCCTACACTATTGGTGGGAAGGTAAATTGGTACAGCCACTATGAAAATAGTATGGGGGCTCCTCAAAAAATTAAAAATAGAGCTACCATATGATCCAGCAATCTCACTCCTGGGCATATATCCAAAAAAGTGGAAACAGTAATTTAAAAAGATACATGCACCCCAGTGTTCATTGCAGCTCTATTTACAATAGCCAAGATATGGAAGCAACCTAAGTGTCCACGGATGGGTGAATGGGTAAAGAAGATGTGGAATACACACACACACACACACACACACACACACACACACACCAGAATACTACTCAGCCATAAAAAAGAATGAAATCTTGTCATTTGTGACAGCATTTATGACCTTGAGGACATTATGCTAAGTGAAATCAGTCAGATGGAGAAAGACAAATACCATATGATTTCACTCATATATGGACTCTAAACGAAACAAAACTAAAAGTAAACTCATAGAACAGATTGGTGGTTACCAGAGGTGGGGTGGGGGGAGTGAAATGGGTGAATGGCATCAAAAAGCACAAACTTTCAGTTATAAAATAAATAAGTCATAGGGATGTAATGTACAGCATGGCGACTACAGTTAAAAAATAGTGAATATTTGAAAGTTTCTAAGAGAGTAGATTAAAAGTTCTCATCACAAGAAAAAAAATTTTGTAACTCTGTGCAGTGACAGATATTAACAAGACTTACTGTGATCATTTCACAATATATACAAATATCGAATTATTATATTGTGCACCTGAAATAATATCATGTTATATGTCAATTATATCTCAATTTTCAAAAAAAGTATTAAAAAATGATTTTTAAGCCCTGGTCATGAGCATTACTAACGCCCACTTTTTCTTTAGAAAGCAAATGAAGCGGTTGTGGGCAGGAGATAAACACTTTCTCCCTTTGAAGTTCCATAATCCTTCCTCGTCAGAGAGTGTGGTAAGTCTACAGAGGCCTCTCTCTGCTCCGAGGCCAAAACCTGCTCTCCTGCACCTCAGACGGAGGGAGAGGGGGGAGGAAGAGCTCTGGGCTGGGGGTCCAGAGTCCTCAATTCTAGTATGTTCTGCTGCTGGGTGACTCGGGACAGCCACTGTCCCCATCCAGCCCTCAGTTTCCTCATCTGTAAAATGAGGACAATCATGACACCTGCCTTGGTGGGTTGGTGGGTGACCCTCACATGAGACAAGGATGCTGGACACGTGTTAGAGGTAATCAGCATGTCTCCCCTCTCAGACCCTTTTTTCTTTCTAAATCTCAGGTGGCCATTGCAAGGTACTCTGGCTGGCAGATAGCTTATATTCTGTGGGGTAAGTGCCCTCACATGACCCATTCAATTCAATACACATTCCCTGGGCACCTGCAGAGTCCTGGCTGTGGGTAGGGAGGAGAGACGTAGGGCAGAAGTGGCCCCAGCTCTTCCTTGAGGGACCTTCCGGAAGGAGTGAGAAGCACACATTCGTGTAGGTCATCATCACCGCCTGTCCTGTGCCCACGGGGTGTGTATGCTAAGGGCGGTGGTGACCCAGAGGAGGAAGTGACTGTCCACACCCAGGACAGGGCAAGAAGCCTTTCTAGTGGAGTTGATGTTTGAACTGTACCTGGCAGGGTGAGCAGAAGGTCAGCGGTCATGCCAGGCAGAAGACACAGTGCAAGTAAGAGTGCCAGGACCTTCGCTTGGGAGGAGGCTAGAGGGAGACTGCAGGGAGGGACCTGTGTGACTGGATCCTGAAGGGCCTTGAGTGACCACCGGCTCCCTTGACCCACAGGCTACCTCATCATCCACGTGATGCAGAGCCTGTGTGGCCTAGTGATCATGTACAGCCTGGTGCTACCTGTCATCCACAATCAGGCCCTGGAGATGCTCCGAGGACTGGGCATCGGGATGTAAGTGCTGGGTGGGCTTCCTGTCACTGCCCAGGGCCTGGGAGCTGGTGGGCCCTCACAGCTGCTGTTTGAAATACCCCTTCCCTGCTGGGCTCTCACCAATCCCTGGACCCATGCTCCCAGCTCTGACCCAAGGATGGGCTAAAATACCAACTCATTGTGATGGGAACCTCACAGTTTACAAAATGTTTCCACTCTCACCGTTCAATGGTGTCCTCACAATTGTGTCTGTGGGAGGTATATATGTGTCCATTTTATAGGTGGAAAGATTGAGGTTCAGGGAGGTGAAGTGAGAGAAAGGACAGTATAGTGGAAGGAGAGAGGAAATCTGAGCTTGGGTTTTAGATCAGATGTGTGGCTTGTAAGTGCCTCTCTGAGCCTCAGTTTACCCATATGGAAAGTAAAAGTGAATGCTGACATTATTGAGAATTCACTACACATCTTTTCTCTTAAGAACTCTTTGAGGTTGGGACTTACATTAGCTCCCTTTTTTCAGATGAGGAAACAGAGGCACAGAGAGGCTGAGCAGTTTGTCCCAGGGGAGGAGGCAGGACTGGGAGCTGGGCAATCTGAAACCAAAGCCTCTTTAAACTACCACCCCACATTGCCACTCAAAGAATGCAAACACAGGGCGTAATGCCCTATGGGGACCTCCCTGCTCTGAGCTCCTTTGTTCCAAACTCACCTAGAGCCCTCCTGTGAGTCTGGGGCAGAACCTGCCCTGTCCACTCTCCCGTGGCCTTCATGAGCTCTTCTAAAAACCCCATCCTTTCTTTGATTCCTATGCTGTTAAACCACTCAGCCCAGCTGCCACCCCTCAACGAAAAGACATAATTAAATCCTGGAGTTCTGGTCTGGAGCCAGAAGACCTGATGATGCAGCTTTAAGAAAGTCATCTGCCCTTTGTGAGCCTCAGTTTTCTCATCTGCACAGTGGGCAGGAGAATGCTCTGTAGGCATAAAGGGCAGAGCTCAAGCTACTGTTGGTCTGGCAGGCAGTCAGCATCTCTCTTCTCTCTATCAAGGGGCATTCGAGATGGGCTTGGGAAGAGTGGACAAGGCCACCTCAGGATGGTCTCACCTTGTGTTTCAGCCTCACCATATCCATCGTCCTGGGCCTCATGGTCCTGCAGGTATGGATTGCCGCCAGCTTCTTCCTGCAACCAAAGATGGGAACAGCTGACAAGCAGAAGCCCTTGGCTCTCAACAACAGGTGAGGGCAGAGAAGGGAGCGGGGCATTGTAGAGCTTTGGCCTCAGCAGTCTCGTTCCTTCCTCTTCACCCTTGGCAGGTTCCTGGGTGGACTCTACACTCTCTGAGAGGGTGAGGGGCAGTGGTTCAGAACCGGGGCCTAACTGCCTGCGGCCAAATCTTGGCTCTGCCCCTTATGAGCTCTGTGACCTTGTGTGCCCTTACTAAACATCTATGAACCTCCACTTCCTCATTTTACAAATAATTGTGCATACATCAGAGAGGTGTTCTGAGGCTGAAATGCATTAAAATATGAACTTAGAACAATAGTGCCTGTCCCACGGGTAATCCTTTCTAGTTCATTCATTCAAAGCTGTTCACTCATGGAGGAAACAACACGGGCACTGAGGATAAAGAGATACCCCACACAATCTGCCTGTGATGTGCTCACGGTGCACTGGAGCCGACAGACACAGACATATAGGGACAGTAGAGTCCAGAGGGTGTGAAAGCATTGCAAGAGAAACATGAGTAACGAAGAAGGGGGTGGTGGAGGAGAGGCGGGGGGGTGGGGGGGGGGAGAGGCGGGGGGGTGCAGGAGAGGCGGGGGTTCTCTTTCAGCTGCAGGCGGGACGTGTGAGCTGAGGTTGGTGGGATGGTAAGATTCCTACAGGCAGAGATGAGGAGATGGCGTGGCTGCAGCCCCCGCTGCACCGATGCAAGCAGGAAGCCGTGAAAGGGCAGGATGTGTTGGGAGAAGAGTGAGAATCCAATATTGTGGCCATGCGGTGGCCTTAGATGGTGAGGGACAGGAAGGAGGTACAAAGTGGTAATGCCAGAAAAGCCCCTCTCAGAGAGGACCCCAGAATTCATATGCAGTGTTTGGGCTTCATCCCGTAGGCAACAGGAGACCGATCACGTGATCAGATGGTCATTTGAGAAATTTCATCTGGAGGACTTGGAGCAGTTCTAGCTGGGGGCAGGTCACTGTTGCAGTGGACAGTGGGAAAGCCACACCCTCTGCCATAACCACAAACCCAGCTGTAGCCACATGAGGTTTATAGTCCCCACTCACATTCAGCCTGCCCTGGGCTCAGCACCCTCTACACTGTTTCTGAGCCAGTCCTCACATCACCTGCGAAATGGGGACAGTCAGCTCCTGCTAACAGCACAAGGTCACACAGCTAGGAGATGGGAGACGTAGGCTTTGACCACAGGTCTGGGGGGCCCCTGAGCCCACCTGCGTAGCCACCTTCTCATACTGAAAGGTGCTGCCCCTCCACCTGCTTTTGTTTGCAGGAGAGCATTCCACAACTTCAACTACTTTCTGTTCTTCTACAACGTGCTGCTGGGCCTGGGCGCCTGCCTCTGCAGGCTTCTCATCAGCTGCACCCTGGGCACGTGGCTGATCGCCCGCATCGACAGGACCATTCTGCAGAGTGGCTGTGAGAGAGCAGACATGGGTACGTGGCCATGCATCTGGGGAGCGCTGGTCTTGTACTTTTGCAGAAGCTGCCTGGAAGTCGGGTACCAGAGGCCTGAGTGCATACTTCACTTATGCTTAGAGTTTATCTTCCCATGGAGGCTATAAAGCTGAATAGAAAAACAAAACAAAACTATTCAGCCCAATGGTCAGAAGGGAATTCAGGCTATTAAATACTTGCATGTTTGACAGACCTTTGAGATAGAATGAAGGGCAGTAAGAGGTAGCGTATTCTATCTGAACAGTTAGAAGGTAATTTGTGAATGCGTGGCTCTGAAAATGTTGAGAAACCACATCTCAGAATTACTGGTGTTGTTAGCTGCAAGCTTAGTTAAGAAAATGGTTTGTTCAGTTTCGATGCGCCCAAATCAAAGCTTTTTCTGTGGAGAAAAAACAGTTTTTGTCCTATTTCTGGCCCATGTCTGTTCATTCACTCATTCATTCATTTAATGGCTGCTGCCTTCTTCATATAAGACACAGCGGCTCCTAGCTGCTATGAGCTTCAAATTCCCATAAAATGAACAGATTAGGGTGTGATCTCTAAGAATCTTTCCAGCTCCTTATACCTCATTTTCTAGATTCTCCGCAAAGACACAGGCACCATTTGGGAACAAAGTGATGCTGCAGTTGCGTCATAAAAAGCACAAGCTGGGCCATCCTGGGACGTACTGCGTGGCCTGACTTGCCTTCTGGATTTCAGGGTTCAGTGCGTGGATTGGCATGCTCTATGTGGATCATTATCACACCAACCCTGTGCTCGTCAGCTTTTGTCACATCCTGATCACAGGCCACAGAGAGAGGAGGCTGCAGCGGGCCATCAAATACTGGTACCTAAATCAGTCAGCAGGTAAGTCTCCTGTTTGAACCTACACTGGGGTCGGACACCAGGAAACACGTACCTTCAGGCTTCCCTGGGATCCCTGAGATGTCCCAGGTTCCTCCTTCCCTGCCCCTCTTCCTCCACACTCCCTGCCCTGGGAGCCCTTCTTACCCAGGGGATCAGGAGGCTTTGCCCCCAGTCAGCCTGGCTACAGGACCCCTGAGGCCTTGTGTCCTTGTCCTGCCAACTGGGCTCCTTGTTTCCAGAAACGAGCTCTAGTTCTGCTATCTGAGTCTTTCATTCAACCATTTGTTTGAGATGCTACCCATAGCCCAGGCTGCAAGCCAGGTGCCCTCCAAGAAGGTGTGCAGTTTTGCTTAATTTGCCCCATTCCTTACCACAAGCTCTCCCAGCCACCGACTCCTATCCCCTGAAGGTTCTATACTGTCTACTCCCACCCCTGCCACCCCTATTATTCTGCTCTGCCTTCCGCTGGGAAGCCCTCCAGTTAGCCATGTTCTGTCGTGGACACTCAACACTGACCTGGACCGTTTTCATTGCTATTCCCAATGCTGCAGATACCCAGATCTGTGGGACAAACTCACATCCCTCCAGCCGCCCTCATGTCCCCAGGAGTCCTAGTCCAGCTCCTTCTTCTACACCTCGCACCTTCTGGGCAGCTTTTGCTACAGCCTCTGAGAAGGACAGAGACAAGCTGCCCCCTCCTCCCAGTCTACTGGTTCTGGTTCTGTCCTAGGTCCCCGCACCTCAGTGAGGTCCAGGACAAGGTGGCTACTGCTGCAGACCCTGATCAACAACCCCAGACTGGTCACGCTCAGAAAATCAAGGCCAGGTCATGGCTCCCGGGACTTACCCAGATTCTGTTGATGTGCTCGGAGAGCTGACGTTGACCTCCCACATTGCGACAAGGCCGTTCCAGGACATCTGCCCCTGAGAAGGCCCAGGCTACCCAGCAGCTGTCCCCTGCAGTGTGATGGGATGCACAGGCGCTGTCCACACAGATGGCATACAGGCCAGCAATTCACGGGGTGGCACTTGGGCTGAACAATGAAGTCTCAGGTCTAATTCATTCCCTTGGTAAAAAGATCAAGAACTAAAGAGAATTTCTGTTGAACAAACTTTGCCCAATAATGATTTCCACTATCCATGGTTAGGAGGCAGCCTTGGGGAGATCCATGTTGAGACACACTTAATTTAGCCACAGGGCAGAACCTTGTGTCACTGAAAAAGGTGGTAAAAATTTTTATATCAGGAGAGTTTAACTGTTTGACACAGTTTTTCTCTGGGAGAAAGTATGGCCTTAATCCAACAGGGTCCTCATTGTTTCCTCCTTTCTAGGTCTTATGGTGGTGGGAGAGAAGGAATCCACGATCCCAGCCTCCAGTCTGGTGGGTGAGCAGACACACACTGAGCTCTCTCTCCCACATCCACTGGGATGGGGAACGGATTAGAACTGACCTGGGCCTTGGTCACAAATCAGATGTACAGATTCTCTCTGACAAAGAGGGCATTCCCTGAGAAAGCCACTTGTCTGAGGAGGCAGAGATGCGATGGGCAGGCATTTAAGGTGGGGGACAACAGGAGCAAAAGTGTGGGCGCAGGTTTGAGGAGGGTGAGCCCTCTGGTGTATGCAGGGCATGGTGCTGGGGGCTGGTTAGACCATCCAAGGGGGTCCAGGTGCCCGGTTGAGAAGCCTGGACCTTTCTCTTTGTGCAGGGGGCCCAGTACTTACCCAGATTCTTCATTCCCCAGCATAATATCTCTGATAAATGGGGACCTGTCACTCACAAAACCTGTGCAAGTACCAGGAGGACTCACCCATAGGGTGAGGGAAGTCCCCATCCACCTCACAAATCCTAGAGCCATTGAAATCCAGTAATCATTACTGAGTACCTTCTGTAAGCCCAGTCCTTTGCTAGATGTGTCTGCCAGACGTATCTCTTTTAACTTTATCTCTGCAACCAAGCTTTGTCATTCTGCTTTTTGAAACTAAGGAAACTGGGACTCAGAGTATTGGGATCCCCCCACCACCACTTTCTAGCTGTGTGACATTGGCTAAGTTACCTCACCTTTCTGTGCTTTCTTTCCCCTACATATTAATATAAAAAGGGAATGATACCCGCAACGCCAAAAATTATTTTGAGGATAAAATGAGTTAATGTACACAAACACTCCTAAGCTAGTGCCCGACATATCCTAAACTCTCAATAAATATCAGTCGTTGTTTGTAATGTTACCCTTTGTGGTGATTGGTTAATGTCTGCCTACCTCTCATTATGCTCTCGGCTCCGCAAAGAAAGAGGCCTTCTCAGATTTTACTCACCATTACCAAGTATCTGCTGTAACATAGTAGGATCTTGGAATGAATAAAATAATAAGGCCATGATGACTGAATATCTCAGCCATGAATTCAATACTGAAATCAACCCTGGCATCATGGTTGAGTGGCCGCTAAACAGAAGGTCAGGAGCACGGGGTTTTGGTCCCAGCTCTGCCACTAGAATGAGTCTCAGTTTCTCTAAATGAAATCTAGTGCAGACCTCACAGTCAGTGCCCCTCACTTGCACCCAGCCAGTGCTGACCAAGTACTTGCAACGTGCAGTCACCACTCCAGGGACACAGGACACCTGAGGAGATGAGGTTCTGCCTGCAGCATGTGGCAAGGCCTCTCTTTGCAGCTCTTGCTACAGTTGTCTCCCAGCCTCTTCCCTGGACTGGTTTGTGAGCTGCTCAAGGGCAGGGATCAGGTATCTCTCATCCTTGAGGACATTATATATTGATAAAAGGTATAATCCATCAAGAAGGTATAATAATTATAAACATATATATATCTAACAGCAGAGGCCCCAAAACATATGAAGCAAAAACTGACAGAATTGAAGGGAGAAATGGACAGTTCCACATTAATAGTGGAGATATTAGTACTCCCCTTTCAATAATGGATATTACAACCAGATGGAAACCAGTAAGGAAATAAAGAATTTGAACAACACCATAAACCAATTAGACCTAACCCTCCACCCAACAACGGCAGAATACATATTCTTCTCAAGTGCATAAAGAACATTCTCCAGGATAGACCATATGTTAGGCCACCAAACAAGTCTTAGTAAATTTTTAAAAATTGAAATCATGAAAAGTGTCGTTTCTGGCCACAATGGAATCAAACTAAATATCAGTAACAGGAGGAAAACTGGGGGAAAATCACAAATATGTGAAAATTAAGAAATACAACATTAAACACCCAATGGGTGAAAGTTGAAAATGAGGGATACTAGAAAATATCTTGAATCAAATGAAAATGAATATACAACATACCAAAACTTATGACATGCAGAAAAAGCAGTGCTCACAGGAGAATTTATAGTTGTAAATGTCTACATTAAAAAGAAGCAAGATCCCAAAACAATAACCTAACTTGACACCTTGAGGACTAGAAAAGGAAGAGTAAACTAAACCTGAAGCTAGCAAAAAGAGGGTAATAATAAATATGAGAGCATAGATAAAATAAAGAACAGGAAAACGGTACTGATGAACCTATTTGCAGAGCAGGAAAAGAGATGCAGTTGTAGAGAATGGACCTGTGGACACAGCGGGGGGAAGGGGAGGGTGGGACAAACTGAGAGAGTGGCCTTGACATATATACACTACCATATGTAAAATAGATAGCTAGTGGGAAACTACTGTATAGCACAGGGAGCTTAGCTTGGTGCTCTGTGATGACCTAGATGGGTTGGATGGGGGGGAGGGGTGAGAGGGAGGCTCAAGAGGGAAGGGATATATGTATACATATAGCTGATTCACTTTGTTCTACAACAGAAACTAACAAAACATTGTAAAGCCATTATATTCCCAAAAAATAAATAAATAAAATAATAAAGGAAAACAACAGAGACAGTGAATCAAACCAAAAGTGGATTCTGTGAGAAGATCAACAAAACTGAAGAAATTTGAAGCTAGAATCACTAAGAAAAAGAGAATAGACCAAGTTATTAAAAACAGAAATGAAAGTTGGATAATACTACTGACTCTACAGGAATAAAAATGATTATGAAAGTATATTGTGAATATTTGTACTCTAACTAATTGGATAACCCAGATGAAATGGACAAATTCCTATAAGGACACAAACTAACAAAGTTGACTCAAGAAGAAATAGAAACTCCTAATAGACCTATAACAAGTAAAGAGATTGAATTCTTTTTTTTAAAAATTAATTAATTAATTTGGCTGAGTTGGGTCTTTTTTGCAGTGCGCTGGCTTTCTCATTGCGGCGGCTTCTCTTGTTGCGGAGCACGGGCTCTAGGCATGCGGGCCTCAGTAGTTGAGGCTCACGGACTCTAGGGCACAGGCTCAGTAGTTGTGGCGCGCGGGCTTAGTTGCTCTGCGGCGTGTGGGATCTTCCTGGACCAGGGCTCGAACCCGTGTCCCCTGCATTGGCAGGTGGATTCTTAACCGCTGTTCCACCAGGGAAGCCCGAGATTGAATATTTAAAAAACAAAAACAAACAAAACTACAACAAAGACATGCCCAATACTGGATGGCTTCACAAGTGAATTCTACAAAACATTTAAAAAGATTAAAATACATTCTTCTCAAACTCTTCCTAAAAAACAGAAGAAGAGGAAACATTTCCTATCGCATTCTATGAGGCCAGCATAATGCTGATAAGCGAGCAGACTAAAACTTCCCAAGCAAAGAGAACTACAGACAAATATCCCTTATGAAAATAGATGCAAGAACTTCAAGATTATAGTAACCAAAGTAAAAATATTTCTACTTGCTGATATCATGATTTTATAAATTCTTAAGGAATAAAAATAGAAGCAGAAAGAAACTGTTAGAGCTAATGAATGAGTTCAACAATGTTACAGGATACAGATTAACACTCATCTATCAATTGCCATTCAATACAACTGTAGAAATGAAAGTTTATTATAATTCTATAGAAATGAGCAACCTGAGGAAAATTATTTGCAAGAGCATTAAAAATAATAAAGTACTTAAAAAATATTTAACCAGGAGGTACTAGACTTGTACTCTGAAAACCACTAAACATTTCTGAAAAAAAAAGCTAAAGAAGTCATAAATAAATGAAAATCTATGCCATGTTAATGGGTTGGAAAATTTATGATAAGATGGCAGTACTCTCTAAAGTAATCTGTACATCCAATGCAATCCCTATAAAATTGCAACAAATCTTTCTTGCAGAAATGGAAAAGCTGACCCTAAAATTCATATGGAATTGCAAGGAATAGTCAAAACAACGTTGGAAAAGGTGAACAAAGTTAGAAAACACACTGCCTGATTTTTAGTCTTACTATAAAGCAGTAGTAATCCAACAGTGCATCATTGGCATAAAGATAGACATAGACCAGTGGAATAGACTGAGAGTCCAGAAATAAACTATATCTATGGTCATACGATTTTCAACAAATGGTTGAAATTCAGCAAATGGTAAAGACCATGGAATGTGGAAAACAGTGTTTTCAACAAATGGTGCTAGGAAAACTGAATATCCACATGCAGAAGAATGAATTTGGATCCTTACCTTATACCATATGCAAAACTCAAAATGGAGCAAACCTAAATTTAAGAGCTAGAACTATAAAGTTCTTAAAGGGGTAAATATGATATTGGATTTGGTAAAGGATTCTTAGATATAACATCCAAAGCACAAGCAAGAAAAGAAATAATAGATAAGTTCATAAGACAATCTATTAAGCCTTCATAAATATGATAAACTTTTGTGCATCAAAGGACACTATCAGGAGAGTGAAAAACAACCCATGGAGTGGAAGAAAATATTAGACCTGATAAGCATCTAATATTCAGTATATATAAAGGATTATTAGAACTGTGATGGTCCTCCATGTCAATTTGGCAAGGTTATAGTTCCCGGTTATTTAATCAAACACATCTACAATCAGTTGACTATAGAGGATATTACCTTTGAAAATGTGAGTGGGTCTCAGTCATTGAGTTGAAACCTTTGAGAGGCACCCACAGGAACCCTCCGTTCCCTCCAGTTCCATCCAGGTCCTACCTGTTTTCAGAGATGGGTGTAAATAGCCCTTCCTCTGGGAAGTTGTCCTTGATGCCAGCCCCCTTCCCCCATCTACCAATTCAATGGGTCTCCCACTTCTGTATTATCAAATTCTCCCAGTAAATGTAAGACTTGGGATGGAGCAGGGAGTGTCCTGCACAGAGGGTCTCTGATTTCCACTCCTCTATCACTCTCCCACAGCGAGTACCACAGCTGTTCACCTTATTCCTTTTCTAGAGGAATATTCCTTTTCTGGAGGTTGATCTGATTCCCCTAGGAGGCAGACGGCTAAAGTCCATCAGAAAGAGCCCCCTAGCCCATCACTAGTACCCCATCCTCGCCCCTTTCATGTTGCACTACCACCAAGGCCCTTGAGGGGGCAGTGCACACCCAGAAAACAGGACTTGGACCTGGGCCACGCTGTGGACTCCAAAGCTGGGGGGACACGGGAGCTGAGACTCAGGGACCTTCTAACCCAGTCTTCTCTGATGACAGACAGGGAGACCAAGGCCTCAGTCAGAAAGAGACTTGGAGGAACCCACATCTCTTTCTCCTCCATGGTACCATCTGAGGGGAAGGCTGACTCCAGCTCCAGACCAAAATCTCCTGCAGCTCTGCTGCTTCGCCATCTAGGAAACCGGGATGGGTGTCTTATGTCCCTGATCCAGCCATTTGGACCCAAGGCTAGGCAGCCCGTTCGTCCACTTGGCCCGTGGGAGTCCCCTGCAGTGCCCATCCTTGGTGAAGGCAGGGTGCCCTCTCCTGGGAGATGGAGGGAAGACCAGAGGAGCAGCAGGGGCCCGGCTTCCTGAGGACAGGCTAGGCTGGTTTAGTGAAGAAAGGAACTCCCACCCGCCCCACCAGCCTGGAAGAAGCTAAATGCCAGCGGGATGGACCAGCATGGAATCCAGACACCTGCTGATTCTGCCGGTTCAGCATCCCCTCCTGGAACAGCCAGCTGTTGCCACTTTATCCCATTACCAGGGCCTCCTGCCCCCAAACTGTCCCCCACCTGCCCACGAACCAAACAGACCCCTTTTCCTGTTAATTTAGACAAGACAAAACTGGAATTTTTCAAAGATACCTTAAGTGAGAAATGAAACGGCACCGCGTCTCGTGCCCCTCTCCCTCTCTCTTTCTAGACTTCCAGACTCCACTCTGCCTCGATGAGCAGCTCCCAGCTCTGTGAGTCATCTTTGCCACCAGCTGTTGAAAATTTGGGGAACTCTTCCTCAGGGGAGGGAAAAGGAAAGAAGGAAGGAGAAATTTGTGAATAATGGGAGGGGTGTGAGTGCAAATCCCTTTTATTTGAGAACCCAAATGATCCAAACTGTCTAGATGAGGGTTTCCACCTGGTTCCTCTGAGCTCTAAGGGCTCCGTGGGCCTGGGGGGAGCCCTTGTGTTGGCCGCCTGGGGCCTCCACTCCCATTTCTTCTGAGCAGTTCTATTTTGAGTAAATTTCGTTTCAAACGGACATAGTTTGTTGCTATAAAGGAAACACTTGAAAATCTCCGATTTGGCCCAACCCAGTCTCTGATATTTAAGGAAATGGATTTTTGAAGCAGTCCTAGGGAGGCTGAGAGACCGCATCCACCAGCCCAGTCCCTGTCCCCAGGGTTCGCTGCCTCCCAGGAGGTCTGGACAGTTGAAAGAGGGGGCAATGCCAGCCTTATGGGAGATTCCTCATCCACCTGGTGCTCCTATGGAGAGAGGCCTACACACCTGGAAACTTATCCCCATGTCTTCTTCAGATGGTGAGTGGAGGTGCTTTGCAGAGCAGAGAGGATGGCGTGCGGTGAGGAGAAGTTCCTGAGGTTCGGCATTCCTGGGGAAGGTAAGAGAATGAGCTATGAGGTGGGGAGCTGGAGCCTGGCTTGCTCCAGCTGAGCCTTGCAGAGCATACTGCTCACTGGACCAGTGGCTCTGCCCAGGATGTGAGTTCTTTGCCATCCCCCCCACCAACATGCCACCTCTGAGTACTCCAAGTTCTCTGGAGCTATGCAGGCACCCCCAGTGCAATCAGGCAGGTCTACAGACTGCTGGACCTGATGGGCCTGGAGAGTCTGGAGAGGAAGCATCACTTTTCTATTTCTCCCCCAGCTTTAGGATGTATTGTCAAATTTTAAACTTTCATAATTTTGTCATATTATGACTGAGCCTGAGGCATTTACCCAGGAATGGAATTTTGGGGTCATTGAGTATGTGTAAGTCCATTTTTAGGAGATACTATCAAAGAGATTTTGAAAGTGGTTGTAGGAGTTTACACACATAGCAGTGTATGAGAGTTCCAGTTGCTTCACATCCTCACCAACACTTGGTATTGTCAGCATTTTTCAGCCATTCTGGTACACGTGTAGTGGTGTTTCATTGTGGTTTTAATCTGCATTTTCCCGATGAGTAATGATGTTGGGCAGCTTTTTATGTACCTGTGGGCCATTTGGTTATCTTTCTGTGAAATGCCTAATCAAATCTTTTGCCCATTTCTTTTTTCAGGTAGATTGTCTCTTTCCTCTTATTAATTCACAGAAATTAGTTACGTATCCTTTGTGAGGCTTTTTCCAGATAAATATATGACACATATTTATTCTCCTTCTGCTCTTTCTTACTCTCTTGAAGGCATCTTTTGATGAAGTGAAGCTCTTAGTTTTAATAAGATCCAGTTTATTAATTTTTGTCTTTATGCCCCAAGGTCAAGAAAATATTCTCCTATGTTATCTAATACAAATGCTATTATTTTAAACTTCCACATTTAGATTTTAAATCCACCTGGAATTGATTTTTTGTTCATGGTGTAAGGTAGGAGTCAAGATTAATTTCTTTCCCATATGGATAACTAGCGACCCTGGGCTGTTTACTAAGACTATCCTCTCCCCATTGCTCTGCCGGGCCTCTTTAGTATATACAACATAAATGTTCGTATGTGTGGGTCTGAGTTGGACTCTCTGTTTCTCTTTGTGTTTATCCTTGCGCTACTACAGCACATTGCCCTGATGATTGTAACTTTATTCTAAGGCTTAATATCTGGTTGTGTAAGCCGTTCAAGTTTATTCTTCTTTGAGATTGTCTTGACTATTCTTGGCCATTTGTACTTCTATGGAAATTTTGAAATCAAATAGTCAGTGTCCACCAGACATCTGCTGAGATACTTTATTGTGATTGTATAAATCTATGGATCAATTTGGGGAGAAGTAACGTCTTAACAATACATAGCAAAACAAACAAACAAATAAAAAACCCCAAAAAACCCCAACCCAAACCATCATAATAAAAAGGAAGAAATGATAAACTGTGAATATTTGTAATTCATATTACAAAGGGGCTCACATGCCCAATATACAAAGAATTCCTAGAAATTGATAAGAAAAAGAACAGACACACAGTAGAAAAATTGGCAAAAGACATGAACCCACAGTTCATGGAAAAAGAAATGTGAATAGCCTTAAGTATATGAAAATATGAATAGACATAAAATAGAAATGCCTACATATGTTCACCATGCAAAAGAATGTTCAGAGCAGCATTATTTAGTAATTCTCTAAACTGGAAACCACCCAAATGTGCATCAATAATAGAAAGGATAGATACGATGGGTTATATTTTTTGGTAATGGGATATCAGAAATAAAAATGAACTACAGCCACATTCAAAAATATGTTTGAAACTTACAAACATAATGAAAGAAGTCCAACATAAAAGGGTACATTCTGTATTATTCCATTTAAGTTCAAAAACAAGCAAAACTAATTCATAAGTGAATATTTGTTACCCTTGGGGAGGAGAGGGCAGTGACGTGGGATGGGTACATAAAGGGGGCTCCTGGAGAGCTGGTAATGTTCTATTTCTTGTGGGTACTGGTTACCAGGTGTATTCCCACTGGATAATATATTAAGCTATACACTTATGATTTCCATACTTTTCGGTATGTGTGCTGTAGTTCAACACACAAATCCTATCAGTTGGATCCAGAACTTTTTTTCTGGTTAGTTCCAAGGTCAGATGACATAGTGTTTGGTTCAAAACTCTGGAATTACATGGTCGAGGTTCACATCCTGGATTTAATCACTTCCTATCTTGGAGATCTTGGCCAAGTTACCAACTCTCTGAGCCTCAGTTTCTTCATCTAATTACAGTACCCCTCTCATAGTTATTGAGAGTATTAAACTTACTCGGAACCCAGGAAGCATCTATCTGAGCAGGGAAAACACAGTTTCTGATGTAGAAGGGCCAAGCCAACAGGGCCTCTTAGACAAGACAGAGATCTCACTAACTGCAAATAATTCCTGGACATTTCTTATTTTTTATTGTGTTTTTCACCCTTAACCTCACTTAAATATACTTTCTCTACTTCCAGCTAAAATTAGTCCAATCACTTGTTACAATATTTCACCTTGTTAATAAACCTGGGACCAAAGAAGGGGAATAAAAGGGTTTCTACTCACTGTTTCTTAATTTCTGAAACTAGTATGGACAGAATGATCACTTATTCAAGGAAGTTGACATAGGGAGCATTTATGAGCAATTGGGACAGGGATCCCTGCTGAGGGGAGGGATTCTCTGAGGAGTCAGGAACCCCACACCTACAGGAAACCCTCACCAAGTTCAGTGTCAGCCACAAGTATCTTCAGCCCTGGCCGTGCAGGACTCTGGGTGCGTGTGTGGGAAAGAGCCAACTCTGGGAGAGTCAGACCAGGACACTCCGGGCATTCGTGCGTTTACCAGGGAGCACTCAGTGTGTCTGAATTATGTGCAGGACACTGCTGAGGGCAGTGGAAGCTGGACGAAAGTTAGGAGGGCACACCTGCCCCTCAGAAAACCCCTTCCAGTAGGATGCCCTGAACTCCTGCATTTGACAGCGACCAACGTACAAGCACGTTCAGGGAAAGGAGAGGTGACGGGGTGAGGAAAGGG
>NW_021703782.1:79149474-79172949 GCF_005190385.1 Monodon monoceros
CTTTTAATTGTAATTCCATTCAAGCCTGAGCCCTTCAACCTCTTTTACTCTGAGAAAGAGATGGTCTCTTTTAGAGATGCTTTCCACTTCTTATTTATAGCCACGCACTACTCTATGCTACTTCCCAGCAGAGATTGGTTTTAACCAAGACAAAGAAGATAGGATGGTTTTTCTTGACCACAATGGCTCAGAGATGCATTTCCTGTCTCCTGCTAGTTTTCGGAATATTCAATGTGCTTCTCTGGATGCTCCTGCCAGCCCTGAGGTATCCCCTGCACAGAGAAACTGGCAGGAGTTTCACTACTCCACGAGGGGGGCGGGCTCCCCGTCGCTAAGGGCAACCCGCCTCCTCCTGGGAAAGTGCGTGAGGGCGGGGCCAACGGAGCTCCCGCCCCTCTGCGTTGCCTTGGAGACCAAGTGTGTCTAGTTGCAGTTGAGGTTGGACTTGAGTGGTGCTTTCTGCTGGTGCAGGTGCGGGCGCGGCCGGGTCCCTGGGCGCAGGGCCTCCCTCCACTTGGCGGGGCTTAGAGGGCCTGCCCTGAGACTGCCCCTTCTCCTTGATGGGTTTGTGGGGGCAGGTGTGAGAGGAGCCTGCTGGGCTTCTCAGCATTCAGTAGGTGCCTAATGAGCGTGGCCAGAATCAGGCCGCTCCCTCCCTCCACGTCCTCCTACCCAGGTGTCCTTTGTTAGGGGGGGAGGGGTGCGGGGGAAGTCCTCGAACCGCGTTCTGCGCCAGTTGGGGGTTCAAGGCCGGGTTGAAAGCCCAGCTGATACCTTGGGCACGTAGACTTTTCCCGGAAGAGCTTGAGAGAGTGAAGCACAAGCAATAGCTATTATTCTTTGTCCCCAAAGTCAGCCTCGGATTTGCGCCTGGCGTGGCTGGGAGAGCCGACCTTCTCAGTGAGTTCGAGTTAGGTTCTTGCCTGAGGTTTGTTTCCCTTTTGCTTCTTCGCACCCCTCCCCCTCTTCTTCTTTTAAAGTAAGAACCCTGAGGCCTGAGAGGGGCCCTGATGCTTTCTCCCAGGGTAGAGGAGTCTCAGCCCCCGTGGACCCGGCCAGCCTGTCTGCCTGGGGAGCCTTGTCCTCGGGGGAGGACTTGTCCTCGGAGGGGTAGGGGGAGGTTTGTCAGTATCCGTCCGGGTCTAATAGAGACCAAACCCCAGGCAACAGCTTCCCTGCAGGGGTGTCCAGCCAGAGGCCAAGATGTCCTCAGTGGGGAAGGTGACCCAAATTCCCAGCGGGAAAGTCTACCAGCAGATCTTCGAGGCTGAGGTAAGCCTGTCCTTCTGTTCCCCCTTTTCCTGCCCCCCCCTTCCCTCCGGCCCCCTGGAAACTTCCCTCCCTCTGAAGACTTCCTTGCCTGGAATCTAATGAAATAAGGGCTTTGAAATTGCTTAGATTAAAAATAATTCTTATTGGCTCCTGAAATGTAAGGATACAAAATTAGAATGTCTGTTTCTGAAAATTAGAAAATTTAATTTAATTTAATTTAATTTAAATTACTCAGAAATAGCCAGAATTAGCCATTGGGTGTCCTGGAGCTTTTACCTAGCATGAAAGCATTTCTTATTTTTCTGTTTAAAAACTGGGTTTGATTCTATAGCAGTGTCTTAAAACCTACTCTTTCCCTGGTTAAATTATCCCAGAGACCTTTCCTTGTCACTGCACATTTACGAACTTCACGATGTTTAGTGGCTGCTTAGTTTTTGACCTAGGACCTCCCATAATTTATTAAGGTAATAATGCCCTCTTGACAGCCATATAGGTTGTTGGCATTGCCTTGTCATCTATAAAAAACTGCACAGATGAAACAATATCTTAAAAGAAACACACAGACTCAAACCCTTCTTTTGAAGTTGTGTACTGCTTATTTAAAAGGGATTTTTATTCCTACTTTGAGCCCTAAATAATGCTCTCTGTGGAAGGCTTGGTAATTTATGCTCTTAATATATTTTATGGTATATCATATCCTGAGCATTTCCTCATGTCATAAAATATCCTTTGTAAGTCTCATTTTTAATAAATTCCTAACATTCACCTGAAGGGTCATACTGGGTTTACTCAACCAATCTCCTATTGTTGGACAGTTCCATTTTTCCAATTCCTTGTGATTATAAAAATGTGGGGATGAGCATCTCGGTCCTCATTAAAATTTCTTAAAAGATGCCCTCCTAGAAATGGCTGAATGACTGATATGGGGAGGGGAGAGCCCACCTGCATGGAGCGTGCCCTGGGGTTGCAGGCCTCCCTCAAAATGCCTTCCTGCTGGCCGGCTCCCACTTGACCTAAGACAGCGCAGTCAGCCTGGGTGCTGGGAAGTCTGCAGTTCTGATCCCCCTAACCTGGACCTTCCTGGATTTAGGTACAGCTGGTCCACTCCCTGGCATCCACCAGGAAGCGAGCTATGGAGCGTTCCATGGCCCCAAAGGATGGCAGGAAGCTCTTGATGACGAAGATGGATATTCGTGAAGGGGAGATGATGTCTCCTCGGCAGCGGAAGTGGGCGCACAGCCTACCCAATGACTGGGTCACCGAAAACCCTGTTCTCTACAGGTAGGTCCTGCTGTCCAGGCCACATCCCACACACTAGGGGTGGTTAGAATTTTCAAAAACTCAAAAAGAGCTCACACAAGATGAGTACCAGATAGGAATGAAGTCCCAGGTACCTCCCTTGAGAGAGAGCGGTAATAACACCTACTTTGCAGGATTGTTTGCTTCTCCCTCTCTTCTGCCCTCTCCCTCGCCGGGGCACTGGGTATGCGGATCCCAACCTCCTGGAACTTGAGGCTTCAACAGTACATAAATAAGCAGGTCTCCCCAAAGCGGGGAAGGCTCTGACACCGAGGACAGGGTGGTGGGACAGGAGTCAGGAAAGCTGTCTGAGGAGGGGCCTCAGCTGAGATGAGAGGATGAGGAAAGGAAACACAGAGCAGGGCTCTGAGACAGCACCGGCTTATCTGTTCAGAAGGCTGAAGAAGTCAGCGGGCCTGCGGAGAGGGCTGGGAGATGAGGCCAGGAGGGATTTGCAGGCCACAGTCTGTATTTTGGGCTGTGCTGAAGTGAACAGCTGATTTGCATTTTGAAGGCCTTCAGGTTGTGCGGTGTGTAGAATGTGGGGGCTGTAAGGAAAGGCAGGGAGGCCAGGGAGGAGGCCACCACAGTCCACGCAAGCTCTGTGGGGCTGTGAGAGGGACACAGTGCACTTCAGGTTTATTTTGGAGGCAGAACCTGCGGGACTAGGTGACAGATTGGGTGGGAGGAGAGGGCTCTTGAGAGTCCTCGGTCTCTGGCCTGAGCGCTTGGGTGGACAGCAGAGGTGCCATTCCCTGAGATGGGAGCAAGTGGGGTTGGGACAGGGAGATCAGGAGTTCCTTCTGAACCTCCGAGTTCAGAAGTTGAACTTGAGGTTCCTGAGCATATGCCGTTTCAGCTCCCTGAGCTTAGACTCCTCAAGCAGGGAGAAAGGAATGGAAAGGAAAAGGAAAAGTGCTTCCTCACGGGGCACTTTGGAGAATGTAGCAGGAGCTGGGCTTCCCTTAGGCTCGTTAAGCTCTGCACCAGCCATAAACCTTCTCGAGTCTGGGACTCTGGGACAGGAAGTCAGTCCTGCTGTATCTGCCTTTGTGTTCCTTTTAACCCCCATTGGAGCAGGGATTGACTGGGTAAAATCTTTGCCCTGCCCTTTGAGTTTTCCCAGGAAAAGGTCCCCTGAGGCTTCTGACACTCAGCACCCTGAACAGCTGGGCAAACCCGCTGGCCACCCAGGCACAGACTGGAGGTCAGCATTCTCCAGCCCTGTCCCTGATGCCCCATGCAGGGATCCAGAGGCACACACAGCTGGAACCTGACCACCCTCCCTCCCACCTCCTGGGAGGATTGTCTTGTGCAGCCTGGCTGTGACTCTGCCTCCTACAGGGGTCCCAGGCCCCCCTCAGCTGACCTGTTTTCTACCAGACTCGGACTCCTGACATCTCCCTGTGCTTCCCGAGGGTCCCCTCCTCCCCAGAGTTTAGCCTAGAACCACCTATCCTCCCCATAACTGGATATAACATCAGTCAGGCACTCTTGGCACCCACAGGACACTGTTTGGGGAAAGGCACTTCTCATGGAGGGCGCTGGCGTTGTGCTGGCTTCCTGGCACAGACAGACAAGGACACAAGAAGAGAGATGTGCTTATAACCTACCAGGTCCTGCCACCCTCAAAGCGACTGGGATCACTGACTCAGCATTGGCACCTCTCTGGGGTGCCTTGTCCCCTCCTTGAAAATTTGGCCAGCCAAACCGGTCAACTTGTGTATTCATTCACACAGGACAGGACCTCTGGTGGGTGGAAGAGAAACTTGGGGTACGGGTAGATCACCACTAGTGTAAACCAAGCCCCCAAGTTCCTGGGACAAGTGACCAAGAAGCCAGAGCTGTTAGCAGCTCCCATAGTCGGGGCACCCGGGCTCTAGTGGGGCCACCTTAGTCCAGGGGCATTTGGTTGACAAGGCTGAGAGACCCCCCCCCGCCTCTGGAGGGCCAGCCTGGGCCCCATCAGCTGCTACCCAGGCCCTGCAGTCTTCCTTGGTGGTAGGTGTGCCATGAGGACTACATAAGAAAAAGTCTGGTAAGTGCTGCACATGTCAGGGCCCCGAGGAATGGCAGGCGTCACTGAGAACTGCTGCATTTCTGTGGCGCTTGCCCTGTGGGCTGCACATTAAGGGATTTTTATTCCAAAGCTGAGGTCGTGCTCACCCACCTGGTCCTCCCTGCTGAGATAGTTTGTCCTGGGATCCCAGCTCTCTCCTCCCACACCCAGACCCCATGAACCATGGACCTTGGCATCACGTGCAGGGATCTGGGAAGTCCAGCGCCACTTTGTCCAGTGACTTCCCTCCCTCATCCCCCATCCTGGACAACAGGGTCACCCTGGCTGCCTCATAGGACGGGTTGTTGAAGAAGCAGAGGAGGAACGTGCTGAATGCTTAGCCCCGGTCTGGCTTTCCCAGGTTGGCCAGGCCCCTTGTGGCCCTCAGTTTCCACATGTGGAAAATGGCTCCTGCCCACCAGTCATACTTGTTGTGCGGCCAGAATGGAGCAAGATCCCTGAGGGCAGACCCCAGCTTCTCACCTGAGGACTGTGGTGTCTGCTGGCAGCAGATGCCCAGGCAGTGTTTGTTGGGGGCACATCCTCAGGGCATTTTGGAATCAGTGGGCCCGGACTATTACCAATTCCCAGGGTGTCTCTGGAGACCCAGAGCTACCCTGGAGGGGAGCAGTGAGGGCGGGGAGGGGTAGGTGTGGTAGGGGGTGTTGGTTATTGTTTTCCTCTGCTTGTGCCTCAGGGAAAAGGAAATAGCCAAGAAGGAAAAAGCTCAAGAGGGTGAGAACAGCATTGCTGCCAGAGAAGTGCGGGGCCTCCCAGATGCCCCCGGTGAGCCGATGTTCAGGCATGAGGGCAGGCGTGGCCTGGGCCAGAGAGCGCTCTGTGGGGAGCTCCTGGAAGCGCTAAAGTACAAGCACCTGAAGGTCCCAGCTGTTCCTCTGCTCAGCATCATAGAGGGCCTTCCCTGGAACCCACCTCTCCGCCCCGCCCCTCTCCCCTGGGCCTTTGCCTCTGAAGCATCTCCCCTGAACCTTCTCCCCAGCGCAGGGAGCTGGTGGGGGGAAGAGGGGCTGCCTGCACAGTCAGCATTTCCTGATGAAACCATTTGGTAAAGGATGTAGCTCGCTCGTCTGTGATTTCACAGGAGGGTTTTTCAGTCTGTATCACATTACCCTGGTTTGACTTTATCCGGATATGGAGGCTCTTTTTCTTTGTAATTAAAAAAGTAATACATGCTCACTATAGAAAAAGGAAGGAGATAAAGCAGAAGGTGAAAACTCCGCCTCCACAATAGCCCCTTTCTCCGCCCAAGAGTGCCCACCGCCCATGAAACCACATAGTGCCCCACCTGTATTCAGAGGACAGCAGAGCGCAGGGTGAGCTCACAGACCCTAGAGCAGAGGGCCCACATGCCAACCCCTGCCGAGCCTCTGACTGCCTTTGGTCTTGGACCCCCATGCCTGAGTGTCCTATTAAGTGGCCGGTAATAGAACCTGCCTCTTGGCTTCATCCTGAGGAGTAACTGATTTAGACCAATACCTCGTGAATGGTAAGTGCTGGTAAGTGTTGGTAATTCTTATCTGTGTATGTGTTTTCTTCTATAAAACTTTTTAAAAAAACCCTAAATGTTCCTATTCTATACATACCGTTTGGAACTTTTTTTGAGCATTTAACTGTATATGCAAGACTTAATTCCCTACAGCACTTAGGGATCACCTTCTTTGTCCTTAAGTCTCTGACACTGCCGGCCTGCTTTGGGGGGCCATCTCCTGAACCCAGGCACTTGCTGCCTTGCTGTCTTTTCCTGGGTACTCTGACCTCACCTTGGAGCTCTGAGGGCAGCCTCATCACCTCCGTTGTTCTCTCCCAGTTCCTGAGAGGTTCAGCACCATCACCCTTCAAGGGCGAGGGGATTACAAGAGGAGGGGCTATGAGAGTGCTCTGGCGAGCTTTAAGGAGGAGATCGATCAGACTGCGATGGTGAGAATTCTCCCTCTCGCTTGCCTTCTGTTCCTGGGCCATTCCAAGGGGAGGGTGGACTCCGCACAGCGCCCACCGCCCCTCCTCCCAGGTCCTCAGTGGCTCACCAGGTGTAGACAGAATCGTAGTAGCCATGTTTGGATGGCTTGCTACAAGTTCTGACTATGAGCAGAACTCTATATGTCAGGTACTGTTATAACCTCCAGTTTACCGGTGAGGCCCAGAAAGTCCTGCCTGATTTGGCACGTAAGGGCCAAGTGGGAACTGGACTCTGGATCTGATGCTAAAGCCCAGTCTTTGATCTCCCTGCTCAGTCCTACTAACAAGGGGCCAAACGACCTGACCCTTAGGCACTACCCTCAATTGGCTCACTGTTCCTCTCCAGAGACCTCTAACCAGACTAATCCCTGGAATATTGCCCTTTCGGGTCCTCTCTGGGCCCCAGATCACACTCACCACTTTCTCCCTGAGCTCCCTGGATTCCGGGAGCTGGTCGTAGACCCAAAGCACCAAGAAGGTGCTCTCCCTGCCAGCTTATCACTTTCCTAATATATCCCAACTGGACTTGAGCTCTGCTGTCACCATGAGCTCAGTGGCTTTGGTCACACAACCGAACTGAGCCTCAGTTTCCTCATCTGAAACACTCTTGGAATTATTTCACTGGCCACTTCTTTAATGAATTATTTGTTGAGCCCCAACCATGGGCTAGGCATAAGGTCAGCACGTACTTTGCCGGCTATGATGAGGACCAAGTGAGTCTGAGGACAAGGCCTCACACATAACGTGTGTCCCGAATAGTGCTGCCCTTGTGCTCTGGCTGTGAACAATTAGTAAATCTGAACTCTGTAGGTCTAGGTAAGAGTTGCTATTTTTGAGAGAGGACCGCAGTTGGCACTTCCCTACTATAGGGTTGGGGGTGTCCTTCCCATCCCAGGGGTGTTGATACCATAGCCCTCGCCCTCCTGGCCTGTTTTAGGAAATGGAACCTCTCATCGTGGAGCCAGGAGCCCTTCTTTTAAAAAAGCTGGCTGAGTCTGACGAAGACATCAACAATCTCTTCGAAAAGGTGGAAAACGACAGCAACCTTGAAGACTACACCATCCAAGTAGGGGTCCCCTCGTGGCGGAACCCGCCCTACCTGCGTCCTGTTCCTTTCTTCCCTGCCACCTGTTCTCCCAGCCTGACCCAAACTTCTTGGCACAGACCCTGTTGGAGCTGTGGGATCAGGTGGCCGAGAAGTTCCTGTTCCAGAAGCAGGAGATCAAGGAGCTGGACAAGACGCTGCACTCGCTTGAGTTCTCCCGGGCAGATAAAGTGAGTTGGCCTCCAGATGTGCTCTTGGTGATTTTCACTTGTGGGATTTATGAGTCATCACCTGTTTTTAGTTCTCCAGGAGAAGGGAGTCACTCACTGTGGTGCCTTGTCATTTCTAGCTAAAAAGTGTGTTGAAGAAATATGTGGAAATCATAGAGAAAACTTCCTACCTCATGCAGCCCGACGTGTACAGGCTGATTGATAAAGAAGCCATGGTGAGTGGTTTTCACGTGCAGGGGATGAGCCCGCGGGAGCAGGACCCCAGGATGCCCTAGAGCCTGGGTCTCAGGAATGATGGGCTTCTCATATATAACATTTCCAAGTAACTCAGGTTGGCTACTTGAGTTCAGAACTAGAGTCTTTGTTAAGTATTTTCAATAGAAATCTCTCTAGTACATTTTATACTTCCCTGCCATGTTCCCTGCCAGTTAACCTAATACTGTGTCATCAGTGTGACCAATGCTAATTTTATGAGCACCTATGGGGCCGTGTCTCAGCTACCATGTGCAATGCTATGTGTGCTACAAGACAGAGGCATGATCTCACAACTGTTGTGGTCTCAGGGTGGTGTGTGCACTCATAAGTGACCTCAGCATGCCCTGTATGTCTAGTTTTTCTAGTGGTTCTTGTCTTTCCTCCTGCTGTCTGTCTATTGCTGAACCATGCCTGCTCCTCTGGCTCTGTCCCCACTGCTTCTCTGTCCACACCCTCAGCCTCCTCCAAATGCTTCCTTTGGGATAAAAAAAAATACAAGAAAATCAAGGTTGTTCATGAAAGGACACTTCCTTTGGCTACTCAGAGGTACATTCTCTTGCATAGGTTTCTAGGTCCTGTACAGAAAGCTGGGCTTGCCAGTTAATGGGCCTCCTGGCAGCACGCAGGGTAGAAGGAGTACAGTGTTCAGAATCACAGATGGGCTCCAGCCCAGGTCTGTGCCTTGGGGTCCTGGACAAAGCACAGACAGAGAGAGAGCACAGACCCCCCTCTCCACTGCCCAGACATGAAAGTTCCTGAAATTACTCAGCCCCAGCACCTGGAACTCCGTGTCCATAAAATGAGGATAGTGATACTTAAACACCAGTACTTGGGGGGAGGATGACATAAGAGGACGCAGCAGTGGCCGCTCTCATTTTGAGACAAGCAGGAGTTCCTAACTTTGAGCCATTTGATCGATTAGGGGAGTCAGAGTTAACAGTGTCCCACTTACGTTTCGACATTTGACTTTCCTGTGTTTATTGTATGCATAACAACTGGTACTTTCTACTTGCTCTGTGTGCATCTATCTCGTTTAACTTCACCAGTTCCTTGTGCTGTAAATGGCATTATCTTTACATTATGGCTACGGAATTGGAGATTCAGGGGATACTTGCCAATGCCCCCCAGCTGGGAACAGCCGGCATCAAACCTCGGTTTTCAGTGAAAATTGTTACTGAAATTTCTGCCTGCTGAGCTTGGCGGTTCTCACCCTTGCCCCAGGGCAGTGCATAGAGGGCTTGGGGACACGTGTGGGGCATTTTTGGCTGTCCCAGTCCTTCGGGGACTCGGGAGAGGCTGCTCTCATTTAAGGGGGTGGAGAGGCTAAATGGTAGAACAGTGTCACACAGTGAAGAATCGTCCCGACTGCCATGCCAAAGGTGCCCTGGTGAAGTCCGCTGGGAGGACTGCCAAAAAATGTCCTAGCTCTGATCTCATTTGGTAATTGGGTACTGGTTCTCATCACAACCATATGTGGCTGGTCCCTGGTAGCATGAGCGCTCTGCTTTTGGAACAAATTTCTAAAAAAACAGTTAAACACTGAAAGCCTGCTGAAGTGCTTAACTCCAGTGAACTTAGAATCACCTTTTTAAACAAACAGTCTGAGGTGGCCTTGGAGCTGGGTTGAAACTCACGTGGTCAGGGTTCATGGTTAAGCCTTCAGGAAAGACCGTTGTCATGTCCGTAGCCGCTGAGCCCCGGGCAGCTTCCTTGAGTGCCCAGCGACCCCACAGTACTCCTCAGACGCTGCCACGGCCCTGCTCGGCCCTCGGCCCGCAGCTCACCAGCCCCCTCTCCAACTGAGCCTTGTTCTGACCTTGGAGAGCCCCCACTCTATCTAGAGCCTGCCCACCTGTTACTGCAGATCATAAACCACGCCCTGCTGGGCAACCGGAGGGCCCTCGCCCAGCTGTTTGTCAACCTGATGGAGGCCGCGCTGCAGCAGGAGCTCGATGGCCACCGCCGCTGGCAGGGCCTGGTGGATGCCTGGAAGGCTCTCAAGAAGGAGGACCTGGTGCAGGGTTTCAGGTCGGTGGCTGCCCACACCACCCGAGGCTCTCCCCCTGCCCCCCCTGGGCGGCAGCATAGGTGGGCAAGGGGGCCACATTCTCCCTCCCTTTGTGGTTACTTTAAAAGGCTCTTGCTTTTTCTGGTGGTAAAAGTAATAGGTGCTCATTTTTAAAAGTCAAAATAGATAAAAGTATAAGGAAGAAATTAAAAATCACCATTAATTCCTCACCACAGTGAGAAGCACGGCTGATATTTTGGTATATTTTCTCCCAGGCTTCTTTAGACACATACTGCGTATGTAGATTTGTATCTTATTTTCTTCGTACACATTTTCTCATAAGCATTTTCTGAGCACTGTACAAATTGTTTGAAAATGTTAGTCTGATTATCTGCCCACTGTCCACTCTACTATTACTGGGCCAAGGAGAATGGCCATCCCTCAGGCTTGGAACACTTCCCACCCTGTGGTAGCAGGTTTTACCCATGGGAGGCAGGGTGAAGAGAGGGCCCATCTCCAAGCTCCCTCCACCAGATGGCACTTTTGTTAATACTGACACAAGGGTCCTGGAGCTTTTGGCCAATAAGGAAGGCTTTCTTTTGCTAAGAAAGGGACTCTTGGGACCAAGATGTCTGAGGACACCAAAGAGTGTCTGTCTGTGCTGTAGCCGTGGGGATGGGAGGCCCATCTGTACGCCCGCATTTCTAGATGGAGAGCACCAGAGTCTGACTCTGGGGAGGAAGGAAAAGTGTATTGAGGTCTGGCTGCACCTGTACTTTCCCTGTGACCTTGGTCAAGGGCTTGAACATACAGAGCCTTTTTCTGCAGGTGCACCCTGACTGGTGATAGGGTTTCAGTGATGGTCAACAAGATGCTGTATGGAAAGTGCCTGGTCTCGGCCTGGGCGTGGGCTTGGGAGGTTGTTAAGATGTCAGTAATCGTCATCGGCAGTGATGGCAGGTGCTGACACATCCTGGGCACTTCCCAGGAGCCAGGCACAGTGCTAAGGGCTTTGCTCACATTATCTTGCTGGGTCCTCACAAGTACTCCTTGAGGAAGGTACTGTCATTAGCTCCATTACGGAAGAGGAAACTGAGACTCAGCGGGGGCAACTTGCCCAAGGTCACAGGGCTGGAGGCAGCAGTCAGGACCCACACCCGATCTGTGCCTGCTGGTCCCTCCATTCTTCTCTCCCCCGCTCTCCTTCCCTCTCTTTCTTCCCTCCTTTCCTCAGATGCCTGGATGGAGGGGAAGGGGCTGGGAGTGGTGTCCGGGTGCTAGGGTTCTGAACGTTCTTACCGTGGGTCTCATCCCTTCTCTCCCATCCACCTTGCCCCTCCCCTCCTCTGCATGGTGCCGACGTGTCTGGACGCCCAGTGAGTTCATGGCCAGTGAAAGGATCCAGACTCCTCCAGCTGTGCAGATGGAGCTGGAGACCATGTTTAAGAACCAGAGCGCCCTGCGGCAAAAGCGGCTGGACCATCTCTGCACCATCTGGTACAGAAGGAGGGGCCGCTGGGGAGGGGCACCTTTCGGGGGTCCATGGGGGAGGCAGGCACAGTCCTCAGCGTTGACCTTTCTTCTGAGGTGTCCTCCAGACCTGGCCGTCTCCCAGTTCTATGGTCCTGGGCTGGTTGCCTGGGTCCATGTTCTGGGGTGTCCCAGCCCCAGTGGCAACAGGGCACATGACACATTTGCTGCAGAAAGAAGTTTAGTGTGGTTCTGCCAAAGAGCTTGGAAGGGGGTAATGACAGGGGCGAGGTCGGAGGGGAGCGGGGGAAGGAGGGGCCAGGTCAGGGGCTAGACTTTTCCTGAGGGCAGTGGGGAGCAGAGGGACTCCATCAAGTCTGCAGTTCGGAGGGTGGGTAGAGGGGTATGAATGAAGCTGAAGGCTTGGAGGCCGATGAGGAGGCCGCTGCCATCAGACAGGGACCTGCCAGAGGCCGTGGATGCTTCCCTCACACCTGGGTCCAGCTCTGATCCCATGATAAGCTCTTTGGCGGGGGCATACTGACTGTTCTAGACCCTGGAAGCCCACCGTCTGGGGAGCCCGTAGCATCCACCCTTAGCAGCAGGATGGAGCCTGTGTGGTCCTGCAAGGCAAAGACATTTCATGTGTTGGGACCCGTGCACCTCCTTGGTCCTTTGGACGCTGGGATGGTCCCTCGTTGGACGCTGGGATGCAGGTTCTTCCCGTCTCCCCACCACAGAGCTCAAGTTCTCCTGGGACGTAAATGACTGTTAGGACCCCCACAACGTGAGCCAGAAGGACTCCCTCAGGATTGGCATCTCCTGCCCCATGTGCAGCCACATTTTCATGCAGTGTGAAATTAACGTGGATAAAAATCTCAACACAAGGAAAAGTGCTTTTGTTGTTTTCTCTGACTCCACTTATTTCTGACTCTGAGTCCCTGTTCATAAAGCTGGGCAAAACTTAGCCTTTCTTGGGGATCCTGTCCACTGAGGGAAAGTTACGGAATCCCACCCAAAGCCAGGCCTGGTGGTGGGAGTCTGGTCATCAGAGTTTGGTCCACACACATGCAGCCGGGCAACTGCTGTTGCTTCCAGACTGTTGGGCGCAGGAATCTTGAGGAGGCTGCTCTGAGCCCCTGAGTCCTCACACCCAGGCAACCGTTGCTGTCCAGAGATGTGGGTCTTGCAGCTGCTCCCATGGTGCCACCAGGAAGTAGGCTGGTGGTACTGCCAGGCTGGCACTGCCAGGCACCCGCCATCCTGCTGTGTCTGCACCTCCCCCCAGCCCCTTTCTATTGGGTGAGGAGACAGTCCTGGTCCCCAGCACCCTCCTCCTCCCCAGGGCTCTCAGCCGACTCCCACAAATGCCTTCTCCTCAACAGTGTTCTCGACTCTCCTAAGAACTTAGACTTTTGCAGACAAAATGCAGAAAGGTTTTTAGGCTGATGTCTTTTATGCCCCACCACATCCCTCATACAGGCTGTGAATGTGGGGCTGACTGCTGCCTGAGTGGAGGGGAGAGACAGGGCCAAAGACCTGGAGAAAAATGCATTCATTGATGCTTCTGGCCAAAGCTGGGACACACTGTATAATGGCAGTGTCTGCAGGCAGAGCATGGAGCTGGGTGTGTGATATGACTTGGCCTGGAGGAAGGTGGGGGCAATTCTAAGAAATCAGAGGCAAGAGCACATTTATAGGACATAGGACCCAGCAGTGGGAATATATAAAAAGGTGAAGTCAGAACATAATCCCACTGTCTGGAAGCATTGCAAACACAATGCTTAAACACACAACTTAAAGTTGCAAAGCCTTGATCACAGAATTCCAGTGAGTGTCGAGCGAAGGTTTGGGTTTGTGGTATTTGTGCAAAGAGGTCTGGACAGCTCCCACAAAGCACACTGTGTAGACACCACCTATGTTTCCTTGACCTGTCAGCGGCTGCTAGGGAGCCTTCTAATCAAGCCTGAGGAGCTGTTCCATGGAACTGCCTCATATGGGATCACACGTATCGCCCACGTCCCATCCCGGCCCAGAGCTCCAGGCCTTCCTCTGTAAACCCATAGCCCCAGACGCCCGGCGAGGATCCTTGTTTTGGCGCATGCCAGGCCCTCTGCAGGCTTGTGGGCAGTGATGGCAGAGGGGTGGGGAGTCTTATTAAGATTCCCAGGGCCCCAAGAGGGAGTTATCCAAAATCCCAGGAGAATCCCCATGGATTTTCCTGGACCCAGTAAGTATATGTGCATGTAATTTAAAAATAGCTTTTAAAAATAAAATTTGCATTTTGGAGTAACGTTAGATTTACAGAAAAGTTACAAAGGTAGCACACAGAATTCCTGTATACTCCTAATCCAGTTTCCCTAATGTTGTCATCTTACACTGCCCATGGACACTTGTCAACACTAAGAAATTAACTTTGATGAGTTCCCATTAAGTAAACACCAGACTTTTTCGGATTTCACCAGTTTTTCCACTAATGTCCTTTTTCTGTTCCAGGACCCAATCTAGGATGCCACAATCTAGGCCCAGTCTAGGGTGCCACATTGCATTTAGTACAATGTTTAGACTTGAGATTATGCCCTGCACACTCTTGTAGCTACCTTTTGCTCTTTACTGTCCCACTATGAGGGGGCTGCCCAAGACCACCCTGGGTTACACGTCTTGTCTGACATAATTGTTAATCTCATCCCCCTTTCACTGGCAAAATGTCCTGGTTTGGACAATAAATAGCATGTCATACGCATTTTTCCACATCAGTAAACACCACCTGTAACTTCCTTAGTGGCTTAAAGCAACAATCATTTTTTGCTTCTCATGATTCTGTGAGCTGGCCGAGCAGTTCCCTGTGGCTGGGCTGGATGGCCTTACTCCCGTGTCTGGAGCCTCAGCTGGGGCAGCTGGGGCCTCTCTCCACTTGCTCCCTCAGCCTCCAGGAGGCTAATCCAGGCTTGTAGGCATGGTGGTTGTGCTGGCAGAAGAGCTCCCTACAGCAAGAGAGGGCAAGTGGAATGCATAAGCCCTTTCCCCAAGCCTTTTCTGTGTCATGTTTGCTAGTGTCGCATTGGCCAAAGCAAATCTCATGGCCAAGCCCAGATCCAGGGGTGGAAAAATAGACCCCACCTGCTGGTGGGAGGACCTAACGATACTGACCATTTTTCAATCTGCTACACGGTTTTTAGTGACTACAGAAGAGAATTCATGTATTTTATTCGGACAAGTCCCTATTGTTGGAATGAAGGTTGTTTTTGATTTTTTGAGTGTTTATAAACGGTACTGTTAAGCAACGGCCTTAATGCATAAACTCTGTATGCATTTTATATTGTTATCTCTCATTAGGTTCCTCGAAGTGGCTTCCTGGGTCGTGTGATAACCATTTGGTTTTCTTCCATTAGGAAAATTCAGTTTTATTTTCTAAGTAACATGCTCAATAATGTTATTAGACCTTTTCACAAGGTATGCTTTTAGCACCAGGAAATCCCCAACAGGTCACTCATTTCATCGGTATTTACGTAGATACTTCCCTAGACCCGTGTTCCTTGAAGATGCTACCAATTTTGGTAAGTGAATGTTTTATTCAAGTATGGCTCACGTGTCACATCTTCCTTCCCCAGTGACCTCCTGCCCCCCAATTACAGCAAAGCTCAGCTGACTGAATGGCGTTCTACTCTCAGCTCCCTGAATAAGCACCTCGGTGAGTGACGTTTGTGGGATCCCACTTGAGTGTCGCCAGAACTCTGCTCAAGTAGTAGCTTTGTAGCAGCTTCAGTCTGTCAGCCAGTCATTTATGTGAGAGTCTGTTATAAACTCAGGAGTAGGTGGCAAGTCCCTCTTGGGGAAGAAGGGTTGGGGTGTGGAGAGAAGAGTAAGCGCTGAGGGTTTATCTCGGACCCCCAGACCTTGCCTGGCAGAGCCCCTCCTCCTCCCACCACCTCCCAACTTACTTCCCAGCTGGTCCCACACTCTGACCCCTGACCACAGCGTGGAGCCAGAGGGATGGCTCCAAGGACCACCTGTGAGGACGGCTCAGGGGCCAGATCCTGGATGTATGAGGTGCACTGTCCCCACTCTGGGACCTAGGGGAAGTCATGGCCTCTCTTGGCCTCCAATTCCTCCTCCATAAAATAGGAATCTCAAGAGGAGTAATAAAGGTACCTACCTTGTGAGGTTGATGTAAGAATCACGTGCAATCCTGCAGTCCAGTCATAGTTCAGTGGCTGGCTTACTCAGTGCTCAAGAATAACTAGTAACGTTTAGAAATTCTCTATAACCAGGGTCCTCAAACTCCAGCCCACGGGCCACTGCCCGTTAGTAAATAAGGGTCATTGGGACACAGCTCCACTCATTTGTTTACATACTGTCTCTGGCTGCATCTGCTCTATAACAGCAGAAATGAGTGGTTGCCGCAGAGACTGTGTGGCTCTCAAAGCTGGAAATATTACTGTCTAGCAGAGTTTGCCAAGTCTTGCTCTAGAAGATATATTCAATACAGTATTTCAATCTCCTCTGAGGCAACCCAGTGAGGTCAGTGGTGTCATTGCCCCTCTGTGATAGAGAAGGATTCAGAGGCACAGAGAGGTGAAGTGTCCTGCCCAAGGTCACACAGCTAAGGAAGTGTCACAGCCAGACTTGACCTGGGTGCTTTGGTTAGTAGTACCCACCACTGCTCCCAGGCCTCTCGGGTTTATAATTCCAAAGGTATTATAATATAATTTCAAAGGTATTATAATTATATTATAATACCGAGCATAAGAGTCCCGAGACCGTAAATAATAGCAATGGCTGCCATTCACTGGATGCCTCCTAGGAGCAAGTGTGGCGCTGGGCCCTGGTAACCAGCAGGGTGGATCTCTCTTGAGTGCTTCCAGTCCAGAGCGGAAGTCAGACCACGCAGGATGTTACAGCAGGGAGTGGACAGGTGGCCAGCTACATGAATGTGTATTTGGGGGCACAGCCTGGTTAAAGGTTATAAGACACCTTGCCAAGGAAGTGATCATCCAGTTGAGACCTGCAAGGCAAGTACAAGGTAGCCAGGCCCAGAGGTCAGGGGAGCTTTCTAAGCCGGAAGACTAGTACGTGGGGAGGCTGAGAGGTCAGACAGAGCTGGGGCCTTCAGGGAAAGGAGAAGGTGGCAGGCGAGGCTGGAAGATGCCAGAGGGCCAGACTGTGCTGGCCATGTGGCCATGTGCGGAAGGCTGAACTTTATCCTGAAGGCAGTGGGAACCCAGTGGAAGGTTCTGAGCTGGGAGTGATAAGGTTAGAGCGGGGAACGGATCAGAGGAGTACAGGAACAGAAGCACAGAGACCCGGGGCGGAGCTTCATCATAGTGACTTCATAGGAAGGGTGGAGGTGTGCTGGCCTAGGCAGCGGCCCTGGGGATGGGAGAAACCAGCTTTATGGCCTCTCCTCACCAGTTCCACTACACATCTACCTTCCCCGGTGTTGTTTTTTTTTTTTTTTGGTACGCGGGTCTCTCACTGTCGTGGCCTCTCCTGTTGCGGAGCACAGGCTCTGGACGCGCAGGCTCAGCGGTCATGGCTCACGGGCCCAGCCGCTCCGCGGCATGTGGGATCCTCCCAGACCAGGGCACGAACCCGTGTCCCCTGCATCGGCAGGCGGACTCTCAACCACTGCGCCACCAGGGAAGCCCTCCCCTCCCCAGTCTTCTAACTGCCATCCAGCCTGCCCTCCTCCCAGCCCTTGTCAAGGAACAACCACCACACAATCTTTGTGTTATCTTTCAGTTTCTAGAACTGCCAGGAACATTAAACTTCAGTTCCTTACCTTAGACACCAAGAGATACACCAAGGTGACTATAAACCAGAAACAGTAGGGCAGAGGAAGAGGAGAAGATCAATCAATCAATGAATCAATCCATCAGCTTTGGAATGTTCCGCTGGTCCATTCACTTCTTAAGGGGTTCACCACAGACATGATCTGTAAACGCTCCTTAATTTGCACCTGGTTACTGTTCTGTGGCGTGGTGCAATCCCCAAAAGAATTTCACCAGCCTCGAAACTGAGTCAAGAATTAGGGTCAGAACAGAAAAAGGTGGCTCCTCATTTGAGGTCCTTATCTTGGGGTGTCAGGAACTTTGAGGCGAGGGAGATAGCAGCCCCTGGTCTAAATTATCCCCGCTGTTGAGGCACTTGGCTGGGGAGAAGCCTCTGCCCTGAGCGACGGGGAAACTCCTCTTGCCAACCTCCCCTCTTCTTCTGGAAGAGCTGCTGACGTCTTTTTTCCACCTATGGAGACGCCTACCACGTGGACTGCATGATGCGGATCCGCTTGCAGTATGAGAAGACCTGGCAGGAGTGCCTGGCCCAAGTGCAGAAGTGCAAGGTGGGTGCCCCTCCTGGCCCGTCTGAGGAGAGGAGTACAGGGCATGCCCCTGCCCCTCTCCAGCCCGCACCCCCTGCTTTCCCTCCACGCTGGCCTCTGGGCATTCTGAAGCTGTTCCCTCAGCCTGGACCCTCTTCTCCCCAGCTGTTCCCACCCACCCCTCAGTGGCCCCCAACATGACCTCCTCCAGGAAGCCTTCCCTGACCCCACGGACAAAGTTTCCCCCTCTGATCACCTCAGCCTTCACCCTTGGCCCTCTGTATCACTTCACTTTATTTATTCAGTGGAGGTCATGTCATGGGAGTTATTTCCAATGCTTCCCTTTTGTAGATAGTGTTGCCACCGGCATCACACACAACTTCACTCCACCCGCCCACCTCTGTTAGAGGGTGAGACAGCGAGTCCTCTCACAACCCCCCAATTACAATGCCTGGTTTTCTGAGGTGCAAGGACATACTGTGTCAGAATGCCCCCTCCCTGCCTCCTTGGGAAAACCGTTTAGATGAAAAACCCCCAAAAGCCTAATCATTTTGAAGATGGTATAATCTGCCGGCTCCAGCGGTAGGGGTCCCCCAGCCATGAGGGTCTCACCTGGGGGCCCCAGGAAGCTCCTGTTCCTCCATCCACCCCTCCTGTGTGTGTCTGTCGAGCTTTGGCTCTGCCACCAAGACTCTGAGGTGAGCAGCGTTCAGGGGAGCAGAGCGCTCTCCAGTGCGATGCACGGTGTGGGCGCTGTGGTCTCTGGGGGCTGTGCCACAGTCTTGCACCCACTCTCATCGAATCCTACAAGGCCCTGCAGAGTGGGTGTCGCTGGCCCCATCTGGAGGTGAGAAGACCAGTTTGCAAAAGGCCCAGGGGCTGTCTGAGCCCACAGGGCTCTGCCCACTTGCTCTGTGGCCTTAGGGGCAGTCACGTGCCTCTCAGTCAGCCCTTTAGGGGCGTCAGACTTTAGGAGTAAAGCCTGGAGGGAAACCTTGTGCCCTTGGAGAGCCTCCCCAAGACCACACCCCCAGCGCTCACCACCTCGGCACTCACGCCCTCCCCAGAGCCCCATGGCCCTGTGGTCCTGAGTGCTGACGCCTTGTACCCATGCTCATGGCCCCTGGTTGGGTGCATGCAGGGGGTGAATGCTGACGTCCTCATGTACCCCAAGAGCACTCTGAGCCTGACAGGGGGCGCCTGGTGTTCCTGGGCAGCGGCATTGGAAGTATACCACCGGAGACACGTTTTTAGTTTGGGGGAGGTTGATTTATTCTAGATTTTGCACATAAATCAAGTCTTTATTAATATAGAGAGCTGGCTTTCCAGTTGGCATAATTCCAGACAGGAAATGGGAGCCGTGTCTGGCTTACAGCAACGCTGAGGCCGTGCAGGATGACGGCTGATGCCTGTAGGGTGTGCAGTAGGACGGTTCTGAGTTCAGATCCCAGTTCCACCACTTGCCAGGTGTGTGACCTCCAGCAAGTTCCTTCACTTCTGTGAGCTTTGGTTTCCTGTCTGCCAGACGGGGCTAATGAGAACACCTCTGGGGGATTCGGTGAACAGGGGCAGCACATAGCACCTGGACACAGTGGGCAGATAAAGCTGGACCGTCTCCACTGCTGTGGGAGTTTCCGCCGAGTTCTCGGGCATGGCTGGGAGGCGATCTCAGGGGCAGCACCAGCCCTGAGGTGAAGCCCCCATCAGCCCTAAGCCAGGCTCTGCCTTGTACCTCTCCAGAAGCAGCTGCTGGACTGGAAGGCCTTCACTGAGGAGGAAGCAGAGAGCCTGGTGAGCCCGTCCTTCTTCCAGATGGTGGGAAATCTCCAGAGCAAGGCGGAGGAGGAGCTGGAGGCCTTGGATGTGCGTAACTGGGGACCTGTGCAGCTGGGGAGCAGGGTGGGGGCACCCGGCGTGCTGGGCTGTGAGAGGAGTGGGAGCCCGGGGGCTTACAACTTTGCCGTCACTGGTGCGTGCAGCCCCTCAGAGCAGTGCCCCTGTGCCGGGTGCTCCAGGCTCACCCCTTGATGCCTCAGTCACCCGCAGACTCCGATTGAACAGTCTCGGGCAGTGAGTGCTCCCCGAGCCCTGGCCGAGTCTGGGTGCTGAAGGTCACGAGGAGCAGTAAGCCTGCATCCCATGATGCTTAGAGTCTAGAGCGGGGGTCAGCAAACGTTTTCTGTGAAGGGCCAGATAGTAAATATTTTAGGCTCTGTGGGCTGTCAGGTTTCTGGCACAAATTCTCGCTCTGCTGCTGTCACACAGAAGCAGCCCTATGCAATGCAGAAATGAGTGGGTATGGCTGTGTTTCAATAAAACTTTATTTATGGACACTGAAATTTGAATTTCATATAATTTTTACATCATTAAATATCTTCTTTAGGTTTTATTCAGCCATTAAAAAATGTAAAATCTGTGCTTAGCTCCCAAGGTTAAACAGAAATAGGCAGGGGGCTATATTTAGCTCACGGGCCACAGTTTGCCAACCCCAGGCCCTAGGAGAGTATAAGAGACACACATGAAAGAGGGAGAGGTGAGGATTTAACAGTAGACCGTGGTGTTTGGCTCAGGTGCTGAGTCAGGGAATCCAAAGAAGGAGGGATGCCCCAGGCCAAGGTGGTTATGGCCCACCTGATGCCAGGCTGGTGTCTAGGGTGGCATCTTCTTCTTTGTAGGCCCCAAACTCCATCTTCTTCCTGTCAGGGACTTCAGTGGACACGGGGAAGGTCTAGAGATGGGACTTCAGGTCAACCAGTCCGAGGGCATGGCCTTGGACAGACCAGAAATGCTGTCCCAACAGAGAGGGGACCGTGAGTCACGATGTGGCACAGAAGAAAACCTTGAGAGATGGTGCCCAGGCAGTGACGGCCAGTGACGTGGGCCTCCACTGGCCGGCGAGGGAGCCTCGTGAGTGGGGCTCTTCTCCTCAGCCTGGGCCGATTGGCACTTAAGGCCCCTTCTCTGGGTTCTGCCACCGCAGAAATCCTTCAAGGCCGTGGCGAAGCAGACAGAGCGGCAGAACTCAGACCTCTTCAGCTATTTCCAGGAGGCTGTGCAGCTGTGGGAGGTACATCGGAGCATGCTGTTGATGCAGGAGCTGGAGCTCGAGAAGAGGATGGAGCAGCAGCGGCAGAAGCACAGCTGCGAGAGCCAGGTGTGGGCCCGGCATCCAGGTAGCCCCCACGAGGCATGAGCGCAGGGCCACACCTGGATTGTCAGCTACCCAGTGGCCCTGCTTGGTGGCCCGTGAACTCAGCCAGCGTTCAGATGCAAAGCAAAGAAAAGTTCAATCTATACTTCACACCATATTTTATGTATTTTATTTTTATGGAAAAATTAACCCCAAATGTATCTTAGACTCAAATGTAAAGCCTCAAGCTATAAAACTTGAGCAGATAGGAAACTGAGGCTCACCTTGGTCACGGGGCTGCATGGGAGCAGAAGAATCCTGCCAGAGTCAGGTCCGGGTTGTGCGATGGGTGCCGGATCCAGACATGTCTGTGAGGGGGTCTGCATGAGAGACAGACAGACTGCGGGGCACGGAGCATCTACCTCTGGCAGTCATCCTGTCCCCACAGGACATGAGCTGGCCCCCACCCACCTGCCTTCACACAGTCTAGGGGTGGAGGGGTGCACTCAGCATCTGACGTCGAGCACAAAAGGTGAGAAGGAGAGCAGGGAGTAGGTGCCTCCGGAAGGTGTAGCGGGGGCCTGCCCGGGCGGGCTGGGGGTGAGTGACATGTCCCTGAGGAGTCCCATCTAGGCAGGGTCTCCAGGGCTATAACGTAGACAGAGAAGAACATTCCAGGCAGGGAAAAGAGCCCAAAGGCCCAGAGCAGTGAGAGTAAGGATGGTGGTACATTTGGTGCCCCTTTTGTAGAAAAGAGCCTGCCCGGGGCACCTAGACCTCAGCTCCAGGGTTAGGGTCTCTGCGTGTCGCGTACACTCGTCGCGCTCTGGTGACTCACATCTGCTTCCTTCTGTTTGGGGTGTGGCTACCAGGCCCAGGAGGCTCACCTTGATAAGCTCTTGGACCAACTGAGGCAGCAAAGCTGTGAGAATACCCTGAGGTTACACCTGGAAAAGGCCAAAGATTTTCTGAAGAATATGAAATGCAGGTAGGCAGACCGGACGCCAGAAGGGGATGGCCTGGAATTCATATTCAGGATCAGAAGGTGCCTGCCTAGGAGCCCAACCCAATGATGTCTCCAACATCAGAGATCACTGTGGTTCTTTGCAGCTCTACCCTCAGCCAACACAAAAGGTTTCAGGGAGAACTTGGATCAGAAAAGTTTATGGAGGGAGGTTTCTATGCCATGGAGTTTAAAGGTCAAGAGCATGGACCCTCCCCCCACCTTCTTAACTTTTAAAACATACATGCTTTGTTAAAGAAAAAAAAAGTTAACAAATACAAACATGTAGGAAATTCTCCTAACTTCTGCCCAACTCGTCCTTTTTGTGAACACGGACATTTATAAATGTGGATATGTATATACACATACAGTGTTTTTAAAATAAGAATTGTTCTATAACTGCAGATTTTTTTCATTTTTAAATGACCATCCATTCATTAATATGGATGCTTCATAATGAATTAGCCATCCTCCAACTGATTAGCTTTTTAAGACTGGTGCCAATCTCTCAATATTAAAAACAGTTCCCTGTGAACTATCTTGTACCTTGGTGCCTTTGTACAGCTAATTCTGTAAGGACTGTTCACAGAAATGGAACTGCACTGCCAATCGACTGCAGTACTTAGATTCAGAAGTACGTTTTAAAGCAAATAAGTAACGCCCTGAACCTTGGTCCTCTTCCCCAGGGAACAGATAGAATCTGGGCCTTGGGGTTTTGGAGTGCTTGATGGGGTGATATAGGCAAAGTTCAAGGACAGGGTTAGTACAGTAGACAGGAAGTGGGAACCCATGTTACAACATGCAGAGAACTCTCTCGCATGTGTTTCCTAAATGTTCTACAAAGAGTATGTATTCTTTGTATGATCAGAAAAATAGCAAAACAAACCAAAGACTGTTATTGTAAAAGGAAACCTACGCAGTAGCTCTGCGCAGAGCTAAACGCCAGATACAAGCCCCCCTCCGTGTGGTCCCAGGCATGGCTCTTGGCTGGGGTCTCTCACACCCAGCTGACCCCCCTTAGACAGGGGTCTCACCTCCCTGCCTCCCAGGTGTGAGAGTTCTCATGGCCTCCTGACAAAGGAAGTGATGGAGTACCCAGCGATCCTACTGAAGGAACTCAACTCCTACAGCTCCACCCTCAGCCAACACTTCTGTGTTCGTGAAATCTTTGAGCAGGTATGGAAAGGGATACAAAAAATCCCAGCTGCTCACCAAGGAGCAGTGGGGAGAGGATGACGTCTAGGTCTTATTTGCCTCAATTTTGAATGCCTCTCTGGACTGTGGGGAGTTAGAATCTATGTCAGGACATCAAGGAGTGAGAAGCTAAAAGCGTCTCCTAAAGAGACCATCTCTTCTCAGATTAAAAGAGGTTGAAGGGCTCAGGCTTGAATGGAATTACAATTAAAAG
>NW_021703782.1:79173349-79205948 GCF_005190385.1 Monodon monoceros
CCCTTTCCTCACCCCGTCACCTCTCCTTTCCCTGAACGTGCTTGTACATTGGTCGCTGTCAAATGCAGGAGTTCAGGGCATCCTACTGGAAGGGGTTTTCTGAGGGGCAGGTGTGCCCTCCTAACTTTCGTCCAGCTTCCACTGCCCTCAGCAGTGTCCTGCACATAATTCAGACACACTGAGTGCTCCCTGGTAAACGCACGAATGCCCGGAGTGTCTTGGTCTGACTCTCCCAGAGTTGGCTCTTTCCCACACACGCACCCAGAGTCCTGCACGGCCAGGGCTGAAGATACTTGTGGCTGACACTGAACTTGGTGAGGGTTTCCTGTAGGTGTGGGGTTCCTGACTCCTCAGAGAATCCCTCCCCTCAGCAGGGATCCCTGTCCCAATTGCTCGTGAATGCTTCGTGGGGCACCTGGCTTGAGGTGGAACTCAAGCTGTCGGTGGGGAAGCTCACTACCTTTGAGATCAGTCTGGTTGCCTGGGTTAAAGTGTAGGTGCTACTGTGGTCTCCGTGTCACAGGGAGGACACTGAGCCCGTAGGGTTTAAGGGACTTGCCCAAGGTCATCCAGCTTGTGAGGAGCTGGAATTCCGATCCACTCTTATCCATGGCACACTATATCCACAACTTCACCCACAGCCTGTGACAGAGGGAATTTGTAGTGTTGACGAGGGGGCTCCCAGATCTTGTAAATCATGTTCATTCTGTATGTTTGCATCCAGCACTGGGTGTAGCAGATTCCTGCCCCTTTGTTTGCATCCCTCCATTTATACTTTCTTGCTTTTTGCTCCAGATCACTACTAAAAATGTGTCAGAATGAGATTTTATTCTGTGATTGCCATTGTGTGATGAAAGCTTTGCTAGCCTGCTTGGGATTAAGGAAAACTGATTGGGAACACCCTGATTACCCCTGTGAAATAAGTGGTCAAGGCCTGCATCAGATGTAGAAGGGGAGGGGCGGGGCCTTTTCCTTAAAAGAAAAGATACGCCCTCAGAAGTGGCACTCTGCTCATTCAGTGTCCGTGTTTTTGCTTTGTAGAACCTGGAGGGTGAAGTCATTTTCCGACTGAGGGCACCAGGTAACACTTATACAATTCAAGTCTGAGTCTCCCCGACTCCACGCTTGTATATCTGGGGTCTGGGGAGGCCCAATCAGGCTGCATTGGTAACCTGTCTCTTCCTGGGCTTTGGGCTTGGTCATCAACAGAACCACATGAAAAGCAATTCCAGGAGAGAAGGAGAAAACTGAGGGGAAAACAAAGGCCTAAAGCAGACGCGAGCAAAGGTGAGGAAAGCTTAAGTAGGGGAACGAGTTCCCTCAGGCCAGTGGAAGAGATAGAAGAAGTAGAAGATCAAGAAATCGAGTCCCCCACCACTCAAGAGGTGGTAGTAAGCCCACAGGAAAAGTCTGTACTGAGTGAAGAGATGGATGAGTCCAGAGGGGACTCTATTCCGGGATTAGAAGAAATGCAGGTTGAAAGAGACAGCTCCTTAAAATCACCCCCGAACCAGGCAAACATGATGGTTCGTGAAGAAGAAGAGGAGGAGAAAAAGGAAAAGGTGGAGGAGGAGAGGGAGGAAGAGGAGGAAGAAGAGGAAGAGCGTGAGAGTTCATCTGTGGATGAGGTAGGCCAGCAGCGGATTCACTCGGGTATGGAAGGTGTGCTGTGTTCACTCCGTGTGTCCCTAAGACAAGCTGGGGTCCCCAGTGGCGCAGTCTCCACTGGGGTACATATAGAGAATAACAAATGTATGTACACCTTTTATTTTTGTCAGCGGGGATCCAATTCTTATCTCACAGCAATGCTTTTTTTTTTTTTTTTTTTGCGGTACGTGGGCCTCTCACTGTTGTGGCCTCTCCCGTTGCAGAGCACAGGCTCCGGACGTGCAGGCTCAGTGGCCATGGCTCACGGGCCCAGCCGCTCCGCGGCATGTGGGATCTTCCCGGACCGGGGCATGAACCCGTGTCCCCTGCATCAGCAGGCGGACTCTCAACCACTGCGCCACCAGGGAAGCCCCCAGCAATGCTTTTTAAAATTCACCTTCCTCTCCTCACATCCCATCTTGCAACCTACTCTGAAGTCACCCCTCAACTTTCCTCATCCCTCCTTGGTCCTCCCTCCTTCCCAGCTCCTCTTTATTGTGTAGACCAACTTAGCCCCTCCATTCCTTCTCTCTTCCCATTCTCTGCTTATGTAAGAAAAAAGATCCATATCCAAGTTGGCAGATAGCTCCCCTTAGAGTGCAGGGAAGTAACTCTCATATTAATAAATCTTGTTGGGCTTCCCTGGTGGCGCAGTGGTTGAGAGTCCGTCTGCCGATGCAGGGGACACGGGTTCGTGCCCCGGTCCAGGAAGATCCCACGTGCCGCGGAGCGGCTGGGCCCGTGAGCCATGGCCGCTGAGCCTGCGTGTCCGGAGCCTGTGCTCTGCAACGGGAGAGGCCACAACAGTGAGAGGCCCACATACCACACACACACAAAAATAATAAATAAATAAATAAATAAATAAATCTTGTCCTCAAAACACATTCAAACTCACAGAACAGTAATTTGAATTCCATAATCATGAAATTGCAAAAGACTCTTTTCCTATATTGCTGTGGAAGAATTGGCATATGAGGCCTCTTTTTGAACAGGGACCCCAAACTCAAATGCCCACAGGCATGCAATAGAAAAGAGGGCTGGACACCAAGTGTAAAACAGTGACACATGAGAGAGACTACTGTCTTAGTCCTCTCAGGCTGCGCTAACAGAACACCACAGACTGGGTGGCTTATAAACAACAGACATTTATTTCTCACGGTTCTGGAGGCTGGGAATTCAAGATCCAGGCGCTGGCAGCTTCAGTGTCTGGTGAGGGCCTACTCCTTGGTTCACAAGCGGCTGCCTTCTTTCTGTGTCCTTACATGGTGGAAGGGGCAAGAGCTCTCTGAGATCTCTTTTATAAGGGCACTAACCCCATTCATGAGGGGCGGCTCTGCCTACATGACCTAATAACCTCCCAATGCCCACCTGCAATTACCAACACACTGGGGATATGAATTTTGGAGGGACATCAACGTTCAGTCGATGGCAACCATGCAGCCATTATTCAGTTCCAGCCAACAATGCCCTGTGGGAATGTAGGCTCAGAATTTCCAGATTTTCTGATTTTAAAAAGAAATCAGAAATCCAGATTTTTAGGTGGAATTTCCCAATTTTAAAAGGCACTGTATGGGCAAAAAGCAATCATAGGCAAGATTTGTCCCACAGGTTTACAACCTCTGATGTCAGGGAACCTGTGGTAGGGATCACCAAGTCTGTTTGATGATGGCAAGTCTAAAGTCTTGTTTTCTGCTTAGGTCAGAGCCCAGGAAGAGAGTCTGGGAGCGGTCTCCCATGAGGAAATGGAGTCCTTCACAACGTCCAGTGGGAACACTTACTTTGTCTTCCTGCCCCTGGAACAAGAAGAGAGTAGCAAAAGGCCCCATTCCAACCTTTCTGCCATTCTCTTCAATGACACTTCCAGTGCCAAGGTCCTAGAACAAATGATCATTCCATCCAGACTAGTTTTAGAAATTAAGAAACAGTGAGTAAAAAACCCCTTTATTCTCATTCTCCTTGAGTTTTATTAACAAGGTGAAATAATATAATGGAAGATTGGACTCGTTTTGGAAAAGAAAACACGTAGGTAACTGAGGGTAGACATGAGAAACACAACACAAAGTAGCAGATGTCCAGGGATTTTTCGCAGTCACAGATATCCTCTGTGAGAGAGAGCCCTCTGCCTGTCCCAGGATGACTTGCTGGCCTGGGCCTTGTATCAATACAGAGGAAACAGGGTTTTCCCTAGAAGGTGTTTCTGGGTTCTAGATCCTGGCATGTCTGTTAATATTAGAGTTCCTTTTCTTTTCTTTTTTAGGAAAATTATATAGATATAGACCATAGTTATGAGTATATCAGTATGGTATTTTGCTCTGGTTATGTGACACATTTAATGTAGAAAATTGAAAAAAGTACAATGAAGAATACAGAATAATTTTACCACTGAATATCTACTGCCCCTAACTCCCAAATTTCTTTCTGGTCCTTTATGTTTGAATTTGGAACAAATGTGAAAATTTGCATTTGGCTCTTGGATAGCATTTGCATTGCCCTCCTGATACTACAGTGTCATAGCTAGGACTAACCAGCTAGAGATCACCTGGTTAGTCTACCTCCCATGTTTACACATGGACAGGAGACCAGAGGCAGGGAGTAGAAGGAGTAAATTCAGGCCTTTGGACTCTATTCTCCTTCACCTCAGCATCATCTCACCTTGAAAATGTCTTCTGACTTGAACCTCATCCTCCTCCTTCCTCTGTCACAGGCCATTGTCTGCCCTCTCCATAGACCAGGGAATGAAGAAAAGCAAGGACCACCATCGGAGCTAATATTTATTGAGAAAGTTTAATACTCTCAATAACTAAGAGAGGGGTACTGTAATTAGCTCATTTTACAGGTGATTCTAGAAACTGAAGCTCAGAATTTATAACTTGGACAAGATCTCTGAGATAGGAAGTAGTTAAATCCAGGATATGAACCTAGACCCTGTAATTCCAGAGTCTTGAACCAAACACTATGCCATCTGGCCTTGGGACCAACCAAAAAAGTAGTTCTGTGTTCAACGGATTGGATTTGAATGTTGAAGCATAGGATACATACCGAAAAGTATGGAAATTATGAGCATATAGCTCAATTAATTACCCAAAGGGAACACACCCAGTAATCAGTACCCACAGGAAAGACAGCACTACCAACCTCCTTCATGTACCCATCTCACGTCAATGCCCTCCCTTACCCAAGGATAACAAATATTCTAACTTCTGAATTAGTTTTACTTGTTTTTGAACTTACTTAAATGGAATCCCATGGAATGTACTCTTTTATATCCGGCTTCTTTTGGTGAACATGTGTATACATTTCTGTTAGCTATATAACTAAGAGTGGAATTGTTGGGAAATTGACTTATATGTGTGTCCATCTGTCTCAGAGGAGATACAACCAAAAGGTACTGCCAAAGAGGTTTCAAAAGTGGGTTTGTTTTAACAGTTTACAGCAGTGTATGAGAGTTCCAGTTGCTCCACATCCTCACTTGGTTTGTCAGTAGTTTTTATTTTAACCATTCTGGTGTATGTGTAGTGGTGTTCCATTGTGGTTTTAATTAGCATTTTCCTGATGAGTAACAATGCTGTGTACCTTGTCATATACTTATTGGCCATTTAGTAATCTTTCTGTGAAATGCCTAGCCAAATTTTTTGCCCATTTTTTTTCTGGTGGATTGCCTATCTTATTTCTTATTAATTGATGTGAGTTATTGATCTCAGATATGAGTTTTTTATTAGTTAAATACATGGCAAATGTTCATCCCGCTCACTGTGCTTGCCTGTTTTGCTCTCTTAAAGGTATCTTTTGATGAACAGAAATCCTTTTAATAAGGTCCTAGTCATCAGTTTTTTTCACTAGGGTTAGGGTAATTTCTGTCTTATCTAAGATATCTTTGCTTGCCTCAAGGTCATGAAAATATTCTCCTGTGTTATCTACCATAAATGTTATAGTTTTAAACTTTCATAGTTAGATGTACAATGCAACTGGAATTGATTTTTGTTTATGTATGAGGTAGAAGTCAGATTCATTTCTTTCCCATATGGATAACCAGTTGACCCCAGGCCATTTGAGAAGACTCTCCTCTCTCCACGGCTCTGCCAGGCCTCGCATCACCACCTCCCCCGATTGATTACTGTAGCTTTATATTAAGTCTTATTATCTGGTGGTGTAAGTCCTCCAACCTTGACGTCCTCCAAGATTGTTTTGACTCTCCTTGGCCCTTTGTATTTCTATATAAGTTTGAAATCAGCTCATCAGTTTCCGAAAGAAGACATTTGCCGAGCTTTTAATTGTTATTGTATTGGATGTGTAGATACATTTGGAGAGAGCCAACATCTTAACAATATATAGCCAAGAAGATCACTCTACATTTTAACAGGATGAGATAATAAACTGGGAAGAATATTTGCAACTCACATCTCAGTCAAAGGACCTCATGTTCCCAATACATAAAGAGATTCTAGAAATTAATAAGAAAAAAGGCAACTACACACTAGAATGATGGACAAAAGATATTAATGGATAGTACACAGAAAAAGAAATTTAATAGTCTTAAACACATGAAAATATGCTCAATCTCAGTCATAATATGAGACAATTGTCAAATTCAAGAGTTTGACAATACATTCTGAAGCTATGGATAAATAGGAACTTTTATTCATTGTTGATGGGAGTTCAAGTTGCCTTGCAACAGAAGCAGTTTGGCTGTATCTACCAGATCCACAAATGTATTTCAGGCTTTGATTCAGTAGTTCCCTTTCAGGGAATTTACTCCTATAGAAATTGTTCTACACTTGACATATGTACGAGGTTATTCATTGCAGTCTTCTTTGTAAGAACAAATGGTTGGAAACCATCCAATGTCCTTCAACAGGGGGTCTGGCTAAATGAATGATTGTCCACCCAAACAAAGAGATACAGTGTAGTGGGAAATAAAATAAGGAAGAAGGAGTAGAAGGGGGAAACACTTTAAGCATCAGTGTGGAGAGATATCTCCCTGGTCACAATTGCTGACCCTCGCTGGTCTCTCCCTTAGGCTTCGAGCTGGCTTTTTTGAGCACTTAGAGAAGTGGTTTGACCAATGTGCCCTCAATGCCCGGGTCATCGTGGCCACCAAGATTAATGAGCTGGATTCAGAACTGGAGCTGCGTCTGCACCTGCACCAGCCAAGAGCCCAGCTCATTGAAAAGGACATCCACAACGTCAGGGCAGGTACTGCAGACCCCCGGTGTCTGTGCCGTTGCAGCCCTACATTCATTAGCAGCTTGTACCACGCAATGCTTAGCATGTTGTCATCACACGTTGGAAGATGTGCGTGAGGGTTCGTACCTCCCAGGTTGGCAGAGAAGGTTGCACTCAGAATCCTCATTTAAGGTTTTTTTTTAAAGAAGGTGTTAGATGCTGAAATGAAGAGTATTGTCCTCTTTTAGCTTTGTGGATCCCAGATATGCTCACACACCTGTCAGACACACACCTGCATGGCAGATACCCTAGAGGCAAGCCTCTAGTTCAGGAATCAGAGCTAACAGGTTCAACCTGTCTAGCTGTGGGATTCTGGGCAGGTTACCTGACCTCTCTGATCCCTTCCTAACCTGCAGAAGGCATGCGTTGGCGGTAATTGATTCTCCTTGAAATGGTACAGTGAGGAATCATGAACATCTCGCATAAGCCAGAACCTCCAAAAGTGGTAGCCACTGTTTTCAGCTTATTTTAACACTTAAAAAGACATGCCATTTCTCTCTAAGGCAGAGGGCTCCATTAATCAGAGGGAGGGCACTTTTATTTGGACCCTTCAACGGCTCCTGTCAGGTTTTTACTCGAGTCACACTTTAAGCTCCATTATTGACCCTGAAAGCTTCCAGAGAGCCTCCACGTGACCCCACCCAACCTCCTACTGCCTGGAGCAGCGAAAGAGTGTGGACTCCAGAGGCCCAATGCTTGTGGCCTTGGGAGACCAGCTTCACTTTTGGAACCCCGTTGTCCTCATATGGGAAATGTGTGCATTAATTATAAGTATAAACAAAGATGCTCCCTGAAGGCTGGTTTTCTTCCCCTTCCCTGGCTCCTGGGCCAGTGCATAATGTGAAAAACGAGGCTGGAGAAGCAAAGCCCCAGAATCCCACCGTTTGTTTTTGGCAGAGCTGAGACCATAGCACTTCCTCCACTCCAGGCAGTAGGAGGTGAGATGAGATGAGCGGGGACTCTCTGCTAACTCTAAAGGCCTCTGATGGAGCTCTTGAAGTCCATTGTAACTGAGGCTCATTGGAAATGAGAAGCCACTGATATAAAGGGACACATGCCAACTGCCCAGCTTTGTGCTGGCTCTTTTCTCCCAGGCCTTCGCATCGAGATCCCTGCCCTCCCCAACACCCATCCCACCTGCTCCTGGGGTGGGAGGTGCTGTCCGTCTCCCAGGCTTTGTTCCCTTCTGCCGCAGGCAGGGTATCTCCACCGCAGGCACCTCGCTGATCACAGCCGGCCAGATCCTCCTCTCCAGTTAAAGACCCAGGGCTGTCTCATATTGGCCTCCCTGAGATCTGTGTCCATTCCCAGGCCAGGCCCTGGGGAGGGCAGTGGGGACAGGATAAGGGACCTTGGCCTGAAAGGTCCCTGCTCTGTAGCTGGCCTGGGAGAGGCACATCACTGTCCAGGAAAGCGCTGTCCTGAGTTGGCTTGAGATTCTGGAGGGCCTCATCTCCCCTTGTCCTTTTCCAGCCGAACTCTCGCTTCACCAAGAGCGGCTGGACAGCCACTGTGCGGGGGTGATGGAGACGCTGAGGAAGGAGAGGAGGATGTTCTGCCAGTTCCAAGAGGAGCAGAACATGAGGAGCAAAGACTTCCAGCACAAGATTTACGACATGGAGCACATCTTCTTGAACGCCACCAAGAGCCAGAAGTAAGGGCACTGGGGGTCTCAGCTGCAGCCTCGTGGCCCTAGAATCCCCACCAGGTGGCTGTTCTCAGAGGAGTGGTTACCCCACCCCCTGTGGGTAATAGAAGGGTCAGGGTTTCCAGAAGGGTTTTCACCTCTTCGCAAGGGTGCAGCTGTGTGAAGCATCTGGCGGGGAGCTGGGCGCTGGGGTGGGGGGAGCAGCCAAAGAGAGAAAAGGGTGCCCGTGGTCAGAGTGCAGGGGTGCGGACGATGTGCCCTGAAACGTCCATGGTGGGAAGGACCGCTCCTATCAGGGGAAGTCAGGAAGAGCTCCCTGCAGGAGGCCCTCGGGCCTGGGATGGAGAAAGGTGGGGAGGGGGCAGGGTTCCCCCGGCGGAGAGGAGCACTGGCCCGGCTCGAGGTGGGGATGCCCTGCTCTCAGGGCAGAGTGAGGGGTCCCAGGAGGCCCCTCAGGGGTTTGAGGTGAGGTGCCTGTGAGTTAGAGCGGGTGGAGGGAGGAGGGGGCGGAGCCAGTAGGACCTGGGGATTCTCTTAGCAATCTGGTGGCAGGGGCTGCCCTCTGGTCCAGCTCACTGAGAGCCCCACATGCACTGGCATCGTGAATTTCCTTCTAAGGCCTCTTTTTCTACCCAGAGAAGACAGGCAGTGGTTCTGGTGACCCCACAGCTGGGCATGGCATGTGGAGCTCAAGCCACCTTCCAGGCTGACCGCCCGTGCCCAGGTCACCACCCTGCCCTCCCGTGTCCCCCAGGCTGGTCACTCTTAGCAGCACTCTGCACCGGGAACTGCTCAGCTACGTCGACGTCGTCCAGCTGTCCCTGCGCAGCTTCCGCCAGTACCTGGAGGAGAGCCTGGGCAAGCTTCGCTACACCAACGTTGAGTTTGTCAGGCACTGCAGGTGAGAGCCAGCATCTGGGGCCTCTGTGGGCCACTGGGCTTCCTCTGTTGAGAGGTGGTCTTGTTGGCCTCTCCGTTTTTTAATAGGGACAAAATATCCGTAACATAAAATGATCCATTTTAACCGTCTAGGCGTCCAGTCCACTGGCATTAAGTACATCCACACTGTCGTGCTGCCATCGCCACCGTCCACCTGCAGCACATTTTCACCTTCACAAATTGAATCTAAACGCTAACTGTCCATTTCGCCCTCCCCCAGCCCCTGGGAACCACCATTCTATTTTCGGTCTCTATGAATTTGACTACTCTAGGGACCTCGTAGAAGTGAAATCACACCAGATTTGTTCTTTTGTGTGTCTGTTTTTTTCACTTAGCATGATGTCTTCAGTGCTCATCCATGTCACAGCATCTGTCAGAATTTCATTCCTTCTTAAGGCTCCGTAATATTCCATTGTGTGGATGTACCACATTTTGTTTATCCATTCATCTCTTGATGGACACTTGGGTTGTTTCCCTGCTTCTGTCCTTGAGCTACCTGCATTTGTTTTTCCATGGTCTTGTACTTTTAATCTAAAGCCTTGTCAACCACAGTATTTGGATTGGGTGGAAAGGTTCAGGTCTGATCAGTGGATTTATTTCTCCCAAATTATTTTCAGATTGTTCTCAGAGGGAGGCAACTTTTCTTCTGAAGAAATTGACTCACTGTGTCATCGACTGGAGAAGGAAGCTGCCCGGATAGAGTTTGTTGAAAATTTAATCATGATCAAGATGGAGAAGATGGAGAGCGAGTACCTGGACCAGGTGAGCAGGCCCCACCACGACCTCTAGCCAGGCTCCCGTCATACCCGCTTACAAGGTGGTTGCCTTGCTCACTGCCTGATAGGCTGGTCAAGCCCCCTTTCCAACCATTAGCTGAGCCTGTCCCCCTCTGCTTCTAAAGTCCAAAAGTTCCAAATTAAGCCCCACTCCTTTACTTTTTCTCTTTCTTTAAGGCTAATGATGTCATCAACAAGTTTGAAAGTAAATTCCATAACCTGTCTGTGGACCTTATTTTCATAGAGAAAATCCAGCGGTTGCTGACAAATCTGCAAGTGAAAATCAAGTGCGAGGTAGGACAGATTCATTCTTCATCTGCCCCATGGGCCTTGATGTTTATCACACACACCTGCATGCCAGGCACTGTCCCAGGTGCTGGGGATACTGCTGTGGTCTCTGCCCCATGGGACTTGCACTCCAGCCCGGAAGTCAGAGATTAAATCGTAATAGTTTCTAACATCCACTGAGTTATTATGCACCATGCAGCCTGCCAGTGGGCTTATTTTGATTAACTGTGTGAGTCCTCACAAGAGCTGTGTGAGGCAAGTACCGTTCTTATCCCCATTTTAGAGATAAAGAAACTGAGGCAGAGAGTCATTAAGTGACTTAGGGCAAGAACACAGAGTTCTTAAATGGTGGAGCCAAAATGTGAACCCAGGTCTGACTGACACCAGAGATTCAGGCCTTAGACATGCCAGGCCATCTGGGCTACAGAGGCCATGAGGGCTGTGTGAGGTGCGTGGGGACGTAGAGGAGAGGATTTCACCTGGACTAGGAAAGTGGTGTTTCCCAAGGCTTGATGGCGAAGGAAGAGCCAGCCAGGCAGGAGGGTGGGGAGCAGTGTCCTGGAGAGATCGTGAAAAAAATCCTGGGGAGCTGGAGCCAAGGGGAGAGAGAGCTCGAGCAGGAAAAAGTGGGGAGCAATGAGGCTGGAGCGGGGGCCGGGTCAGCAGGGCCGTGTGAGCTGGGCTCCTGGTGCTGGAGTGAGGGTCGGGGCAGTGGGGACAAGGGAAGGGTGCTATTTATTACAATTTTTTAAGCTGTATAATCTTGAAAAGTTTCTTCAAAAACATCACTTTGATGGTTTCTGTCTCCCTAATGTGTTGCCATTTTTACTTAACTATTCCTTTTTGGAGGAACATCTGGTGGGTTTCACTTATAATATACACAATGGTGTGTTAGACATGCTTGCACTGGAAGCTTTGATGGTGTCCATAGGGTGCCTCCCAGAGCTGGAATTACTGGGTTAGAGCATGAATGTTTTAAGGCTCTTTGTACTTTCCAGGTGGCTTGTACAGACATCCCCTCACCAATAGGGCATGAGTGTGTCCTCCTAACGCCCTCAACCAGTACTGCAGGTCACCAGTTTTATTTTTAAAACTTACTATTTGACAGTAAAAAAAAGTCCTTTAAATTTGCATTGATCGAGTTTCTGATATGACTGTGCATTGTTCCCCCGATTTCATTTTTTCGGTACTTAATCCACCTCTCAGATAATGATTTGCGGAACATTTTCTTGATCAAAATAAGTATTCTAGAAACAAAACTCAGAACCTCTGGTTTTTCTAGGTTGCAAAATCCAATTTGCAAACAGATGGATTAAATTCTTCTCTGGAACAGCTTCAAAGCAAGGTGCAAATGTGCCGAAGCTCAAGGGGAGATGAAAAAGTAAGTGCTCAGTGGATACTAAGTTATGAATAGTAAAGATGCATCAGGCCAGAATCGTAAACTGGAAATAAACTTACATCTGTGGTCAAGATTTCTCCACCACCAGCGGGGCCTCTGAGCCTTCCTACTTAACCCCTGTTTTATTCAATGGAATTAAGGACGAGAAGAGAAACCAGCCATTGCCCCCGGCCCCTAGCACCTCCCAGGCAGGCATCTTGAGGCCAGTGAGCACAGGGGCTTGAGTCTGGCCTCCCTCCCCCTCTGATGTCACCAGGCCTCCCTCCCTGTAATTGGAACGCAGCCCTGGATGAATAACAGAGGCAGGACTCTGCCCTCTGAACAACCACCTTTTGTTCGATTTTCCTTTTGTTTTAACCATTGCACATAAATTGGTTACTTCCATTTTCTGTGTATAAGCTGTGAAAAGTCCAAATTGGAGCAAAGTCTGGGAGAAGCGAGGTTCCAGGTGCCTGCCAGGCCCTGACCAGCGTAGCGGGTCTCTGCGTGTTTACATTGTTGACTTGCTTGTTTTTCTGCCTCTAGTGCATGTCTCTGTCCCTTGTGCCACCTGCACCCTGGCCACTCCAAGTAATCTTTTCTCCACAGTTCAGCCAGGCACTCGAGAACCAGATGTTCTGGCCAGGGGTTCTGTCTTCCATTTCAGTGACTAAGTTGAGGTTTTATTGTTATTAGCACTGAGAGGACATTTATTTTTCTATCTTTACTGCTTTTTCTTGCATAGTTACATGTGCTTGGTGAAAAAAGTTCGAACATCCACAAAGCACAGAGTGGAGGTCCCGTGTAACCTCTTGTGTTTTCGTGCAGATGTTTCTACACATACATGGGGGGAGCAGGGGAAAACCAGCTTAATCTGCTGTGACCGCTTCAGCAGGCCCTTTAGGGACAACTCTCTCTCTTCAGAGCAGAAGCATTTGCTCTCCCACATTTCCTCACTTCCTATCTGATGTGTCAGGGCAGTGGGCAGGGTACCAGGGGGCTTGCACAGACCCTGGCATGGGGTGGGGAGCATTTGCTTGAGCGGGCGGGTGGTCCTGTGTTGGCGGAGGACACTGGTTGGACTCACCTGCCGGGTGGTCATCAGGAGGCGGAAGCAATGCATCAGGTGCTCGGTGAAGGCAGTGGGGACCAGGGAAGGGTGTGCCCAGGGCCGTGTGCTCAGTGCCACGTTAAAGAAGACCTTCTGGCTGCTGGGTGCAGAAAGGCAGGGAGGCAGGTAGGAATGAGGCAGAGTGCCAAGACCGAATAGTGTCACCACTCGAGACTCCAGCAGGGACATGTTCCAATCCCGGGGCTGAGCAGGGGGGGAATGGGTGGGATTCAGGGTGCATTGGAAATGAAGGGAGTGGGAAGAGGCCAAGGCGCCACCTGGCCTGGGTCATCCATTAGGTCAGTGAGCCATTCAGGGAGCAATGTGTGGGGACCACTGAGCGCTGTGCGGGCTGCTTGGGGAAGGTGAACATCCTCACGGGTGCTTCCCTGCCCCCTGCAAGGTATGGTCTGTGGGATTGTTGCTCTAAGGGGTCATGTATCTGACGTATTCGATCTGATAGCCAGATCACCCTCCAGAAAGGCTGTGGCCATTTCACGCCTACACGCCCTCGCCATCTTGGGCCAAATATTTCCTTCTACACGTAGAGCATTAGAACTAGAAGAGATCCTAAGGAACATACTGTGTCCCCATCACACTGATGGGGAGACTAAGTAGAACAAGCTTAAATCATTTGCCCAGAACAAACCCATAGAACCAGGAATAGAACTCCCGATGCCCCATCAGGGAAGGATCCACTGCTGCAGTGGAGCCACCTGAGAGAGCCAGCCCAGGGCTCCCCACTCCCACAGGGCCCTCCCTGCAAGTGAGGGGCCTCCATGGAGCCAAGAGGTGTCCTTGCCAGCCAGCCGGTTCCTGCAGTTCACATGGAGTCAGCCTGCCTGCCCGCAGCCTGCTTCCTGTGGCTTTTTTCCTCCATGTTCGCACTAGATAGTGACCACAGAAGACCTCCTTGGCCTTGTTCGAACTTGGAAAGAAAAACTGAGCCAGAGGATTCAGTATCTCAACTGCAAGCTGAACATGGTATCTGTGACTCAAGTGGTCCTTACCGTAAGGAACGGGATGGGGTGGCCATGGGGAAGAGCGGCTGAACTGTTGGGTCCGGGCTCCCAGGAAACCCGCAGGGCTCAGCACAGCCCAAGGCAAGAAGATCTCCCAGGCCACTGCTGGAAGTCAGGCCTGCTGGGATGCCTTGGAAAGGCCACAGGCTGTGGAGTCAGATCTGGGTTCAAATCCCAGATGGGTCACTTCCCTGCACTTGTCTCTTAGGAGGCCCCTCGCCTCCTGGCAGCACCTCCTCCCGCCGTCAGGGCCCACCAGCTCTCAGGGCAGCCTCACCTCTCAGCCTCTTCCTTCCCACCCGCTGCCATGAGCAGCCACCGGCTTCTCTCCACCCCACCCCCATGGCCTTGTCCAACCCCCCGTCTCTTGCCCACGTGGCTGCCCTTATCATCTCACTTCCCCCCATGATCCATTCCCAGAGCTGCAGCCAGACCTCATGTTGGACAAGGCCAGTCTTCCCGTGTCACTCTCCTGCCCTTGCGACAAAATCCAGACCTTTTACCTAGACCTGCGCAGCAACCTCCCCCAAGGTCTGCCCTCCATGGGCACTTCATTTCTCTGGCCCCCAAAAGAGGTCTCTTCCCCCAGGCCTTCTCTCACCCCCTGGTTTTGGTGGCATGTCCCACTTCCCCATGAGCCCACAGACCATGCAGTGAGGTCTCCCTTTTAGGAGCCGTCTCCCCTAGACGGTGTGCCCCAAGAGGGCAGAACCTGTCGCCCTCACCCCACCCTCTCTCACCAAGCTTTAAACACCAGAGGTGCTCAGCCAGCTGCCAGAAGGGCTGTGACAGAGCCGATGGGAGCATAAGCGAACACCCCTCAAGTTCTGCTCTGGCCACCCTCAGGCCCTGCCTCACACTGCCACGCTCTGAACCAGCCCTTCCTTCTTTGGGGAGGCTCTTCCCGCCGTGCCACTAGTGCTAAGCTTCCATCACACCATCAGCACTGCGCCCCACAAGGTGAAACTTAGGGGTCCAGCTGGAGTCCTTCCCTTACAGTGCTTACAGCCTAGCACTGAGCCAAGATGCAGGATAAAATAGGGAGCAGTTCACCTAAGCACTCGTGGTGGGCCACCACTCCCACCCTTTCTCTAAGGTCCAACTCGAGGGGGAGGTGGCCACTCACTCATCCATGTACTCATTCTCTCGTCCGTTGGTCAGAAACACCACCTGGGCACATCTACGGGTGGCCTTACAGGTCCATGACCCTCAGCCTCAGGGAAGACGCTGGAACTTCCCCTTCATAACACTGGCCCCATTTTTTTTTTTTTTTTTTTTTTTGCGGTATGTGGGCCTCTCACTGTTGTGGCCTCTCCCGTTGCGGAGCACAGGCTCCGGACGCGCAGGCTCAACGGCCATGGCTCACGGGCCCAGCCGCTCCGCGGCATGTGGGATCTTCCCGGACTGGGGCATGAACCCATGTCCCCTGCATCGGCAGGTGGACTCTCAACCACTGCGCCACCAGGGAAGCCCTGGCCCCATTTTTGACCATTTATTTGTGGTCAAATAAATGTCTTGTCTCTCTGACCAGACTGTAAGCTCCATGAGGGTAAGGGTCACATGTGGGCTCTTCATCCAGGCTTGCAGAAAGCAGGCACTCAAGAAACATTTTTGAAGCATGCACGTGTAAATGAATGAATGAATGAATAGTCCTCTAAGGTAGATATGATCACTGCTACTTCACGGAAGGGAAAAGGGAGGCTCAAAGAGGTCAGGCAGCTGGCCTCCAGCCACAGCACCTGGGCAAGGTGGTGCTGGGACGGGAACCCAGCCTGCCTGCCTGCCTGCCACCCACACAATTGGGCCCTGATCTTTGGCCTTCAGGACAACATCCTGACCAACCTGGTGGTAGGGAGTGACATCCTGGTGTCTTCAGAAGCCCATGAAGAAGAGGCCAAGGTAGACGTGGTCACCCCCGAGTCCTTCACCCAGCCAAGCCGCATGGGGAAGTCCCTGATTGAAGACCCAGCTGTGGAGGTGGTCAGGAGGATCCTGCAGTGAGTGGCCTGGGTGTGCACAGTGGGGCCCTGAGCCTTCGGGAGCCAGCCCCCATGTGAGCCCACCCTTGACAGCTGTGACCTTATGCGGGGGCTTCTCCTCTCAAAGCCTCAGCTTCCTCTTCTGAAGTGGGGCTCACGATTGGGCAGACTCGCGTGGCATCGTGGGCTAACTGGGATAGTGCCCAGTGCCTGGCCTGAGCCGTGCTTGTGGTCACTGGGGAAAAGCTCACATCCTTTCCTTTGGTTTCAGATTTCCTGACTCCAAATGTCCAACCCAGCAGTGTGACAAAGAGCGGTCCCAAACAGGTAGCGGCAAACAGGTCTCAGGGCACCGGTGGTGGGGCAGCTGGTGGTGCCACCCGGCCCCACCTCACCTTGGATTCTCTGTTCTTGTCCTGGGTGCTTGTCACCCAAAGGCTTGAAGCGACTCCGGAGCCGGGCAGAGAACTCCGTGAAGAAGGGCTTGTCCACTGCCAGTACCACCTTGGCAGCGAGGTAGAAAGGCTAGGCTGCCTGCGATCTCCCCGCCTCAGACCCCACCCCGCCACCCTTTACCAGACCATGTCCTCAGAGTGCACCTCCTGTGCTCACAGCCCTGACACTCCAAGGGACCCCACAGGGGCCGGCTTTGACACCGGCTTTAGACTGGTCTGTGCTCACCCCCGCCCAGTGGCTTGGCTCGCATGGCCTCCCACCCTGGGAACCTGTCCGGGAGTTGGGTGGTTTTCCATGGTATTGTTTGGCTTCCTGGATTGCCGCTAGAAATAGCGATCTGTCCTCCTGCAAGTCTGACTTCCACAAGCCGGCTTCCTGAGTTTTTTATTGTAGCTAAGGGGTTGGTGTCCTAGGGCAGGTTGTTGCAGCTTATGGGCCAGAGTTCTCTACTTACATATGGTCCAGCTGTTGTCCATTTGCATATTCAGTCTCTCAGTGGTTACGAATGAAGTACATGTTGCTAGGGCTGCCAGATAAAAATTCAGGATGCCCAGTTAAATTTGAATTTCAGATGAACAACACGTATTTTTAATATTATATATGTGTGTCCCAAATATCGCATGGGATGTTCACTAAAAATTTCTCATTGCTTATATGGAATTTGAGTTCTTTTTAAAACTTTATTGTTGTATAGTTGATTTACAGTGTTGTATTAAGAAATTCAAGTTTAACTTGTATTCTTATTTGAAAATTTGGCAACCCTACATGTGGCTCAACCTAGTTTTCTTTGGGTCCTCACCACAGAAAAGGATACAGATTTCTGGGCCCGAGCACCTCTGTCCCTTAACCACTGTCGGCAGCCTTGTGTGGGTTTTAGTGGTCAGGGCTTCAGCCCCGCGATAAGGCTGTCTCCAGAGCTGCCGAGGGGGAGGGAGCATCTCGAAGCGCGGGGCCGCACAGGCAGGCCCGGAGCGGGGGCTCACGCGGGCTCAGGTCTGCCTGCGTTCATCTCCAACCTCCAGAGCACTGACACACCTTTGCCCCACAGCATCACACGGTATGCCAAGCCCAACAGACTAGATAGAAAGTACCATGTGCTCGGAGACAAGCCACCTCCTCCGGCGGAGTAAGTGTCAATGCCATGTCCTTTAACTCCATTTTAACCTGTCATCTTTGTCAGGGGGCAGCTAAATCTAACTCAGCTAAGGGAAATGGGAAGTAGGGCGCAGAGCAGGAGAGGTCGGCATGGGGATGGGTGAGAGTCAAGATTGGTTTGTCTCAGCCTAACTCACCTAAATTTATTGAGAGATATTTCCACCAAATTTAGACGTTCACCAAGAAGCCATTCTTCTTTCCTTTGAACAATAAGTTCATTTCTATTCAGTCACCTTTTGTTCCTTAAGGGCCAGCTGAACCATCTACTGAGACTTGGTAGTAGGGCAACCAGTCAAGGGGCTTTCTAGACGTTGGGCCTGAAGCACCCAGAGGGGCCCACTCGGGAGCAGCTCCTGGCATTCCAGTTGCCCATCACCCCACTCCAGCTGGCAGGGCTTCTTTGGATCCTGGAGGAAAAGCCAGCTACAGAACAACCTCGAGTCCCAACAGGGACCTAGATAGTCAGGTTTCAGCTCTCAGTGGAGAGTTGTAGCCAGATATTGGAGGAGACTAGGAGAATTGAGATTTGGTAAGAACTGACAAAACGTACATGACAGCGAGATCCATGCCAGTTTCCAGGGAGGTCACAAAACCTCAAAGCCAAGGAATAGGGATAGAATCTACTAATCACGAGAGAGTGGTATAGTTTCCCACTGAAACATAAAATTTACGTCGCCCTTCTTTTTGATTCTTGTTTACAAAACAAGTCTGGTCTCATTAGCTTTGCCTGATTATTTACGTAAGTGCAGCAAGCGTGGTGACTGACCACCTAAACTTTTTACGTTTGCGTCGCTGGAACTTTTCAAAAAGAATCTCAGATTAGACTCTTAAAAGCCTCTTGAAGCCAAAAAGGCGAGTCAGATTTCACCTGCAGTACCTATAGATTTGGGTGAAAGCCTCTCTTCTTGAGGTCCCCACAGTACCTTCAGGTTTTCCTTACTCACCTGTGAGGCTGGGAACCTCATAAGCCAGGTGCCAGGTGGGTTTTCCCAAGAGGGCTCTGAAGCACTGTCTCCATGAAGTCAACCTTAGTTTCTTGAAACTGTTTGGTCACGTCTGATCCTATGCATCATTGTCCATATGACATTTCAGTCAAAGCCTTGGTTATACATCAATGTTTCCAATTACGTCCTGTTACAAGGAGGACAGCTTTTTGTGGAATTCACACAAATAATTATATTGCCATAAAATAAGTATACTTAACAAGAGTTTCCGAATTCTAGAGTGCATATGAGCGGGTGAAACATCCAGCCTCTTTCAAATTAGCCCTTTTTCCTCTTTAGCCTCAGGCAGTCGCTTTCAGGAGTTCCTCTGTCCCTTGAGAGCCCTGATGGGGACAGGATGCCTGAATTTAGGTCAAGCGACTGTAGGGAGTTGAGGGCTGGAGTGGGAAAGGAGAGGTCTGGCAGGGTGGACAGAGAGACAGGCGAGGTAGGGCTATGAAGGGGTCATATCAAAGGAAACCAGGGAACTGAAGGGAAGGTGGAAGGTGGCAAAAGGAGGAAGAAGGAGCATAGGCGTGGTGGGGGAGAGAGGTCTTGGGGGGGTCTCCCCTCCAGTTTGGGAAGATCTTGTTTCCCCTAGAAGCCAATGAGGTTCCAAATTATCCTTCGTAAAATCACGCCAGGGTCATGAATCACACAGTGGAAAAGTATTTGGGAAAGTATAGTGAAAGCATGCAGAGGAGCCTAACGTTTGCTCGAGGGGAGAGTTTTTGTCAAGGTCAACAGACAGCAAATTACTTTTCCAGAAAGCAGTCGGGAAAGGTATAGTGAAGGCCATAAGTTTATGCCTTTTGTGCAGGTCCGTGGGTCCCTCTACCAAGGAAACCATCTATGAAGAAGAAAACGCTTGCATGATAAACCATATGCAATACTTTTTATCCCAGTTAAAAATGGGAAAAAAACCCTAAAGGTCCAAAAATGGGGGATTGTAAACCACGGTGCATACATACTCGATGGTGTCACACAGCCATTTAAAATGATATCATAATGTAGGGGGAACACTTTTAAGTGTGCAGAATGTAAAATGCCCATGAACCTAGTTCCAGACCAATTTAAAAATCAGCAGAAGGAAATACAGTAAAATGTTAGCATTTATTTTTTTCTTCTTGCTTTTCAGTTTATTTCTAATTTTCTTTAATTATGATGAATGAATTTTTAAATGAAAGATCACATGACTAATATACATGTATTTTAGAAAATGCCAAAACTGATGTGTGTGTAAAGCAGTCACTGCATCACTTTATAGAAACTGTGAAAAAATAGCTGTCCTGCAGGTACATGCAGTTCTAACACATCTGTCCCTTATTTCAGTCTTACTGTTGAGGCAGTTGACCTAACCGACAGGAATATTCACTGGATCTGTGCAGGTTTGTTCAGTAAAGACCTCGTGTGCGCACAGTCAACCCAAAGGCCAGAGGTACCTGAAAGAGGATGTTTGGTCCTACAGGCAGTCTTGCTCGTTCGACTAATATTTATAAGAAATCATTCTTTCTTCCCTCAACCAAGACTGAGGCACTGATAGGTGCAGGCACTGCGATGGGACAGGGGATTCCATGGTGAACAAAAACAGACACACAGTGTGTGTCCTGGTGGACTTCACCAGGTGCTGGGAGAGATGGGGCTAATGACCAGTCACACAGATCAGTCCCCAGTCCCCCTGTGGGGAGTGCTGTAAAGCTGAGGGCCACAAAGAGCATTGGAACAAGGCAGTCAGGAATCACCACTGAGCCAGGATCTATGGAAGAGCAGGAACAAACGTGACCAAGAGGAAAGTTGGTGTTCCCTGGAGAGGAATCAGTGTGAGCAATGGCCCTGGGGCAGGAATGAGTAATTACAAGAAGTGATGAAGACAAAAGAGAACAGAGACACTTGGAAGCTGCCAAGCTCAGCTTGTCACGTGCAAGAGGCATTAAACTAGATGAACAGAAATATTAGGTGGGGACATGCTTGGGCATCCCGAGCTGTCCAACTCCAGTTCCGGCCGGGTTGCTGAGCACTCAGAATGCTCAGTCCCTTTGGCTTTGTCCACACCATTTAGTGTGATTAGACAAGGCCTCTCAGGGATCTGTCTCCTGTGTGTTGCAGGGATTTTAAAGGCATCGTCCTGAGCCTCCTCTGGGAGAGCAACGAGCACCTGCTGACCGTGGTGGAGGTGAGGGCTCTACCTGCCCCTTTGCCATCCGCTGGTCACACGTCCCCAGTGGGCTCTGCCTCCTGCCTTCTGCTGATAATGGCCTTTGGGTGAAACTGAACAAAGGGGACTGCAGCCCCCATGACCACGCTACCCAGCTTCTGTCACCTCATGTGCTGTCTTTCATCCTAGAAATTCAAGCTCATCCATTCATTTACCCATTTATCCAGCCACCAACCATTTCTTGGCTACTGTGTGTCAGATACCGGGTGTGCCAAGAGGAACAAGCCCCATCTCTGTCCCTGAGAGGCCGGCACCCAGCAGAGGATGACAGACATGGTGGCACCACAGAGGGATGGGTGGGGCCGTGGGAGCTGGGGACCTCTAGTAGGAGCGACCCAGGGCCCTGGTCCAGTGCACCCCACACAGGGGTGTCTGTGTGCTTCCTGTCTGCCTCCCCCTGGGCTGTGAGTCGTCAGAGAAGAGCTCTGGGTCATCCGTATTAGTGGCCCAGCTTGGCGCTTCAGAGAAAGCTCTCGGCCTGGTGGGTGGAAGACCCATTTTAGTCTTGAAAGATACCTAGAATTATACCATTGGCTCGCTCATGCCTCGCACAGCCCTGGGATACTGACAGTGGTGACAAGGACAGACAGGGAGGAGGAGCAACCCTGGCGGAGAGGACAGCAGTAGAGAAGGCCAGGGGGTGAGGAGAGCACAGTGGAGGATGCCAAGATGCTGGGCCAGAGCCCCCTGGGGAGGGGCCTGGCACCCACACTTTCAACCCTTTCCTGCAGGAGTTTTACCACAAAGAGAAGCACTCAATCACCAGGCCCGACTGCATGTACGGAACCTTTGACCAGTGCACAGAGAACGTCAGCAGGAAGATCCTGGTGTACCACAGCCAGGCCGATGAGTACCACAACTCCTGCCTCATAGGTGGGTGTGGCCAGCAGATGGGCTGCAGGCCAGTGGGGTTGGGGGCACAGAGCCTCTCACGGCCTGAATGATGCCTTCCTGACCTGGAGGTCACTGGGGAGGCAAAGGAGCCTCCCTGTGAAAAGCTGACATCTTACAATTAGGTAAAAACCTTGGTCAGATTTAACTGGGGAGAAACAACAATGCCAAAAAAAATTCACTTTCCTCGAGAAATATGGTGATTTGTATCACTAAAAATGTTTCACTCATTGAATAGATATTTTTTACAGCTTTATTGAAACATTCACTTAATGAATTTAATACATTTAATTTTATTTAATTTTCATGTATTAAAACGCATTGAATTGTACACTTTACACCCATTCAGTGGCTTTTAATATAGCCATATAGTTGTACAACCATCACCACTGTGAATTTTAGAGCCTACTGTCCCTCCATCACGTCCCCAGCCGTAAACAACTGCTAATCTACTTTCTGTCTCTATAGATTTTCCTATCTGGGCTTTCACATGAATGGAGTCATGCAGTATTATTTATTCATTCGGTGATGGACATTTGGTTGTTTCCACCTTTTGGCAATTATGGATGCTGCTGCTGCAAACGTTCACGTGCATATTGTGTGTGGATGTGTGATTTCATTTCTCTTGGGTTTATAACTAGGAGGAGAATTGCTGGGTCATATGGTGCCTCTGTGTTTAATCATTTGAAAAATCCTTCCACAGTGCCTACTGTATGCCTGGCCTGTGCTGGGTTTGGGCTATGATGAACTTGATAGACATAGCCTCCTAGAGAATAGGGACATGAAAAGAGGCAGGCAGGATACATCTTGCCGTTTATGTTTATTATAACGACCTAAAGGGAGCTGTGAAAACTTACCCATAGGTCCCGCCCCCATTCCTATTTCTCCATGTCCACAGCTATGTGTGTTTTATGCAGTCATAAGTCCTGATTATTTCTGCTTGTAAGGCAGGGAACCTGAGGGCCCATCACAGGCCTTCTGTGTTGGTTGAGGGGCAGCACGGGTAGAAGAGGGAGAGGATTAGGGGATGGCCAGACCTGGGGTCAAGACCCAGCACTGCCATCTCCCAGCCATATGACCTTGACCGAGTCACCTTCTCTTGCCTGTAAATGGAGACAAGGATAATACCCACCAGGCAAGGCTTTTTTGAGGATTAAGCCCCTCACAGCCCTGCCATATGCAGGGGAAATCACAGCAGTGGCTCTCATTACTGTAGCTATAGAATGACTGGAACTGAAACTACGGGCAGCATTTTGTTTCTCTAGCTCAGAGTTTCCCCATGTGAACTCTGTGGGAGCCCATCCTATGTGATCTTCCTCAAAAGAGGGGTTCCCTGGTCAGATGGGTTTGAGAAATGCTGCAGGTTATGTCCCTCTCGGGCAGATTGACAGTTCACATTAAATGAAGACTTCCATTTCCTTCAGGGAGTCCAGTATCCTGACCAACTCTCCCACTGAAAACATGTAAAAATCCTGGATATAACACTTTTGCGGTAAACTTTTAAATGCATGGATGAGCTAGCTATAAAGTAAGAAACATACAGGGCTCCAAGATTAAGTGAGAATAGGAAATCAGAGATAAATTGAGCAGTGACTCTGGCTATTGCCATGAGGGCTTTGCTGACTCCCAGGTCCACCTGAGCCTCTGTTTCCATGGCCTCCAGGACACTGGGAACAGAGACCAAGCACCCGATGACCCAAGGTGGGCAGTCTGAAAGGGCACAAGCCACAGAAAACTGGGTCTCCACAGGGCTCCATCTGCATAGTAAGGAGAATGAGACAGAAACCATATCCCCTTCTCCCCCAGTGACTAGAAGGAAACTGTCTTGTTATAAGCCCTGGCACTGGATAAAGAAGAAGAAAAACTCCATTGAAAATCCATAGCTATAAGCCAGCTCTTATGTGGTGTTTAAACCTGAAGTCACATTTAGACAAACCTAAATTCAACTTTGTGTTTGTGGATCATCCATAAGACCTCTAGCTGATACCTTAGGTTAAAATGATTTTGAGTTAGTCACACCCAGATGCTTGTTTAGTAGAGATACTACAAATCCTCTCCAGAAAAGCCCACCTTCAGTTCAGGCCTCCAGGGATTCCCACAAATAAAATGCCCAGAATAAGAGTTCACCACAGGGCTTCCCTGGTGGCGCAGTGGTTGAGAGTCCGCCTGCCGATACAGGGGACACGGGTTCGTGCCCCGGTCCGGGAAGATCCCACATGCTGCGGAGCGGCTGGGCCCGTGAGCCATGGCCGCTGAGCCTGCGCGTCCGGAGCCTGTGCTCCACAACGGGAGAGGCCACAACAGTGAGAGGCCCGCGTACCGCAAAAAAAAAAAAAAAAGAGTTCACCGTAAAACACACACACACACACACACACACACACACACAGAAAAAGGCACCTTGAGCATGAGGCAGCAGAATGAGACCAGTAAAGACTTCAGATATTGAATGTATCAGACACAGAATATAAAATAATGTATTTATTTAGAGTTAACTAAAAGAGGAAATTGGAAACTTGAGTAAGGAGCAAAAGACTATTAAAATGGCCAAGTAAATATGAAAGAGAACCAAATCAAACTTCTATATTGGAAAAATAAATCATTGAAATTTTAAACTTATGAATGGCTTTAATACCAAAGAAAATAACCAAAATGCAGCACAGAAAAACAAAGAAATGGAAATACGGGAGAGAGATGGAGAGAAATGGAAGAAAGAGTAGGTCTGGCATGCAGCTAGGGAGAGGAGAGGAGGAGGGAGGGAGAGGAGGAGACTTAGAGTCAAGGCAATATTTGAAGAGAGAATGGATGAGACAGAACTGCTGAAAGATGCAGTGCATTTTAAAAGCACTGGAAAGTCCTGCAGAGGGTAGAAAAGAAGTCCTTTGAACTTGTTTAGTCCAGTACTTTTAATGCTGGTTTGACCACAGGACCCCTTTTGATGGAATAACTATTACCACACTGTAGACCAAGCCTTTCTCTTTGGGAAGCTGCTTTGAGCCTTTGTTGGAGAGATTGCCACAGCAACTTGGCTCTGCTCTGTGCTCACCCCTGGTCCCCCACCCCCAATTCCTACAGAATTACGGGCCCAGATGAGGAGATTTGAGGAGCTATTGCCCCAGGTGTGTTGGCTGGTGATGGAAAATTTCAAGGAGCACCACTGGAAAAAATATTGCACCTCCACCAATGAGATCCGGGGACAGTTCTCGAATTATCAGGAACAGCTGGAGAGAAGGAAGGTGGGGCCCCCCGGACCAGCCCCTCCTCTCTAGGACCAGAGGCCCTGGGAGTTCAGAAATGGAGGTGGGGCGTTGGCAGAACTGAGTCCCAGGGAAGGACGTGGGCCAGGCTTGGGATTGTTGGATGGGGGTGAGGGACACTAGGCACTGGAGAGACGAGAGCTGAGCCAACAGCTCCTTCATAGAAGGCCTTCAGCACGCTCCTTGTTGAATTTAACCTTTGGGTCAGCTGGTTCTATGGGGCTGTGGCCATTGAGATCAACAGTAATTGTCCACATGGTCCTTCGAGCCATGGGACATGGATGCTGTTGATTTTATTGGACTGAAACCCTGACTGTTCTGGGGCAGGTGCTCAGCTCTCCCACTTCTTAACCCTTGGAGTCAGCTCCAGCCATGTCCCTGTCTTCCCTCCTCAGTCACTCCTCTGCCACTCCTCAGCCCTTCACACACCCAGGTCAGTGCACACATCAGTCTGGCCGTGGCCATAATTGGCAGAGGACATAGGCCAGTGACTTTTTGGTCCTGACCTCAAGACCAGGTCAAAAAACCTACTGATTTCTGGATTTTCTGAAGGATGAAAATGCCCAGAAGCTCCACCCAAATCTCGGACACCCCGCACATTTCCAAGAAATGGAGTCTCTGTGTCAAGTGGAAGAGAAAAGGCAGGAAGATTTGGACACCATGATTGCGGTGACCAGGGAGCAACTGGAGGTCAGTAGTGCCATCCACTCCATGTCTAGATGCTGAGGGCTGCACTGCCCTCCAGAGGTCACCCCCACTGACAGCCCAGCAACAGCACTGAGCACGGCCCTTTGCTGACACCCTGGCCAAAGCAGGATATGAAAGCAGGCAGGTGTCATAGCTTGAGATGGTCTTTATTGGCTGTTGTAACTTGCATTTTTAAATTTCTAACTTAATTAATTACTAATGAGAACTTCTTTTCCAAGATCCATGTCAAGTTTTATTTCCTCTTTAGTAAATTGTCTATGTCTGTCCCTTGGCCATTTCAGAATCATTGCCTATCTTCAAACCAAGTCCCCTCTAGGGAGAGGCCTCCTGGGGAAGACCAGATGCCTGTTAACTTGGACACAGTTGACACGTGGCCCTGGTCTTGTCTCACATGCTGCTCCCCAAATCCTCCCTCAGCCTGTCTTTGGAGACAAGTTCCTCTCCCTGCAGCACCGTGTTCCCCATGTTTCCTCCAGGAGTTCACCCGGAAGTACAGCCGGTTTTTCATAGCCAGCTTGGCCGCCTTCACTGAGAAGTTCCTGCTGCAGTTGGATGAGGTGGTCACCATTGACGATGTCCAGGTTGCAAGTATGTGTGCTACCGGCCTTGTGCCCTGGCCCCAGGGGGTGCGACACAGGGTGATGGGCCTGGGGTGGGGTGGGGGGGGCCGCCTGCTTTCCCCCAACTCCCCCAGAATGAAAATACATTCTCTATGGAGGGGACTGATGAATTTTTGTTTGTTTTAATTAAAACTCTCTTTTTTTAAACTAAAAAAGCAAATCCCAAATGAATCAAAGATTATATATAAAAAATGAAATCCTAATGCTAAATATTTTCATAATCTTGGGGTAGGGACAGCTTTCCTAAGTATGAGAGCCAGAAGCCATAAAGGAATGGCTGGCACTTCTCTGTGGCCAAAACAAAAACAAGGAAAAATGTCAAAATATGGAAAGACGAACCACAAACTGCAAAAATATTCCTAATAACTAATAGGTCAGAGAATGGCCTAATATCCCTGTGGTATTAGGTTCCCTGTGGAACTCTAACAGGCCAAATTTGTAAAAAGAGATAGAGAACAAATATGCAATTCAGAAGGCCAATAAATTTAAAAGATGCTTGACTTCACCAATGATGAAAAATGTCAATATAAACATTATTAAGATATCATTTCTCGCCAATAACCTGGCAAGGCTTTTAAGTTCAGTGACAGCCAGCACTGGTGAGGCTGTCAGGAAGCCTGAGCACCACAGAGCCTCTCGGAGAAGTGTACGTCCACCCCACTCTCTTGGAGAACACTCTGTTGTCGGTGCCTTCAAAGTCCTGAGTGTGTGTGCCTTTGACCTAGCCATTCTAACCCTGGGAATTTATCCAACAGAAATACGTGCATACTTTTTCAAAGATATATTTTCAAGCAGATTCTTCACAACACTGCTTGAAATTGCAAAGAACTGGAAACAATGTTAATATCTACATATAGAGGATTGGGTAAATAAATTATGGTCCAGATGTAGGAGGGAGTACTGTGCAGCTGTTCAAGTGGGGGTGGTAGGTCTCTATGTGCCAACCAGAAGGTCCTGAAGGAACACTGTCACAGGAAAAAGCAAGGTGACCATTATACTTACCTATGATACTATTAAAAAAACACATATGTGATATAAACATGCACCCCGCATATATGTAAATGAGTCTGTGTGAGAGACAGACAGAGACAGAGAATGAGAGCGACAGAGCCTGAGAGACAGGTACCAGACTGTTGATGACCATCTCTGGTAAGTGGGGCTGTGAGAGATTTCTAAAATCTTTTCTTTTTCTCCGTTAGGTGATGTTTAAATTTTTTATAATGTGCACCAATTACTTTTATAACTACACAAAGATTCAAATCATATATTAAATATTATCCATTTATCACTAATCTATTAAGTAAATAAATATATTATTTTTATATTTTTAAGTTTTCATTAGACAATGAATATTTCTTACAGTAAAATGAGAAATTCAATATGAGTTACAAAGGAAGAGAAGAACGTGGTCATTCTACCCAGAAATAAGTGCCCTTGACATTGGCTGTCCTCCTCCTTATTTCCCTCCGGGCACAGGCCTGTGTGGATATCAGCGGGGGGATGGGAGGGTGGATCACAAGTGTGTGCTCTTTTGTAAGCTAATTTCCCCTTGGGCGGACGCTGGGCAAGCCAGTCACCACCTCCTTGAGCACTTTCAGTTGCTGTGCGTCGTATGTTACTGATTAGTTCCCTGCTGGTGCACGTCCAGCTTTTCACTCCTGTAATCGTGCTGAAGGGAACGTCTGCATCCATATTTCTCTGTTTCGGGGCAACAGGTTCCTAGAAGTGGACTTTCTAGGTCAAAATGTATATGAATTTCGAGGCGTTGGTCACTTTCCAGTGTTGGGGCTCTCTTTGGCAAATGTGAGCCTGGTTTGGGAGAGCAGAGCCTGCAGAGACGCTGGGGTTCAGACTTGAGGGAGAACAGGCGAGAGGAGCCGGCAGGGAGGCAGCCTCGGTAACTTGGAGGGAACTGCCAGGCCAGGGAGACCCCCTGCACCAGGTCTACAGGAGCCTCTCCTGCTCTGAGCCAAGCAGCCTGGCCCTGCCATCCACACAGACCAGGGTGCAGAGGGCTGCTCACCGCGAGGACGGAGCCCCTTTCTCTTCACGTCAAAGGGCAGGTCAGTGAGCCGGACATGAGAGGGACAACCTTGAATGTATGCATTCCAGGAGAAATTCTTAGTTCAGGACCCATTTGAGCTAGTATAAGGCAAAGAAGGCTCTACAAAGCATATTCGGGGGCTCACAGGAGCTGCAAGAAGGTCAGAGCATCATTCTGAGGGCTTTGGAGCTGGGAACCATGCCCAAACCATACTTCACACCCTCCAGCTTTGACCCCCCGCCATCTCCTCGGCCCCCACCTATGAATCTGGTGCATTTGGCTTCTGTTTGGGAGGGGCCTCTGCCTCCTGCCTGAGACTCCAAGTGGGGAAGAGGGGAGCGAGCCCTCATTTCTCTAAATGTAAGGTCGGGGGTCCCCTTGATCTCAGGCTGTGGGTGAGGCCACTGTCAGTAACCTGTCTCTTGCCTGCCAGAGATGGAGCCCCCGAAACAGAAAACATCAATCCTAATACGGAGGAAACTCAACGGGCTCTCCCTGGAGGAAGAAAGTGAGAAGCCCCTGATTGAACGAGGGAGCAGGTGAGAGCCGAGAGCAGGGAGTAATACCACAAATGGCTGTATTTGCTGGGGGTGGTGCAGTGGAATGGTTAGGGGCACGAGCTCTGACGTCAAACAAACCTGGTAATCTTGGGAAGGCATTGTGTCCTAAGCCTGTTTCCTCATCTGTGACATGGGCATGGCAGCCTACCTTACATGATATTATGAAGAGAAAGTTCAATGAGATTGTGCTTGGAGTGCCCCGGCACATACTAAGAGCTCAGCAGCTATTAGTTCACGTGATAAGGACCCACAAAGGGGCCCCCAAAGAAATGGAGGCCTGTCCCAGTGTGGGGCACATTCTCAGATTGCTGGTGGCACTGTGATCCACTACTGCTGTCCATCATGTATGACAAGAGCTACCAAAGTGCTTGTCCCCTGTGACCCAAGAAGTTACTCTGGAAGAAGAGGTAAGGCAGCGGTTTGCCCAGCTAAGTTGTCAGCAGTGGTTTTATAGCAGAATAGGAAAAGCAGGCCAGGAACTGATGACTGCCACCTCGCTGGCCAATTGATGAGGAAACTGAGACCCAGAAAAGGGAAACACCTAGAGGTGTGGGATTCCCCTTCCCCAGGCAGAACCCAACTGTGTATACACATGGATTTAAACTGTATGAAAATGCAAAAAAGAACTTGACGAAGCTTAATGTTAAATGCTCAGTAGGGTTTTTCTTTTTTCTTTTTCTTTTTTTTTAACATCTTTATTGGAGTATAATTGCTTTACAATGGTGTGTTAGTTTCTGCTGTATAACAAAGTGAATCAGCTATACATATACATATATCCCCATATCTCCTCCCTCTTGCGTCTCCCTCCCACCCTCCCTATCCCACCCCTCTAGGTGGTCACAAAGCACCGAGCTGATCTCCCTGTGCTATGCGGCTGCTTCCCACTAGCTATCTGTTTTACATTTGGTAGTGTACATATGTCCATGCCACTCTCTCACTTCCATTCTCTACGTCTGTGTCTTTATTCCTGTCTTGCCCCTAGGTTCTTTAGAACCTTTTTTTTTTTTAGATTCCATATATATGTGTTAACATACAGTATTTGTTTTTCTCTTTCTGACTTCACTCTGTATGACAGACTCTAGGTCCATCTACCTCACTACAAATAACTCAATTTCGTTTATTTTTATGGCTGAGTAATATTCCATTATATATATGTGCCACATCTTCTTTATCCATTCATCTGTCATGGACACTTAGGTTGCTTCCATGTCCTGGCTATTGTAAATAGAGCTGCAATGAACATTGTGGTACATGACTGTTTTTGAATTATGGTTTTCTCAGGGTATATGCCCAGTAGTGGGATTGCTGGGTCGTATGGTAGTTCTAGTTTTAGTTTTTTAAGGAACCGCCATACTGTTCTCCATAGTGGCTGTATCAATTTACATTCCCACCAACAGTGCAAGAGTGTTCCCTTTTCTCCACACCCTCTCCAGCATTCACTGTTTGTAGATTTTTTGATGATGGCCATTCTGACTGGTGTGAGGTGACACCTCACTGTAGTTGTGATTTGCATTTCTCTAATGATTAATGATGTTGAGCATTCTTTCATGTGTTTGTTGGCAATCTGTATATCTTCTTTGGAGAAATGTCTATTTAGGTCTTCTGCCCATTTTTGGATTGGGTTGTTTGTTTTTTTGATATTGAGCTGCATGAGTTGCTTGTAAATTTTGAAGATTAGTCCTTTGTCAGTTGCTTCGTTTGCAAATATCTTCTCCCATTCTGAGGGTTGGCTTTTCGTCTTGTTTATGGTTTCCTTTGCTGTGCAAAAGCTTTTTAAGTTTCATTAGGTCCCATTTGTTTATTATCAGGGTTTTTCTTTTAATTAAGACGTTTAAAGCATGATATATATTTTTTTAAATGCTAACCTTTTTCACCAGGGATGAAGGGTGCACTGTGAATGATGAAGATAAGCCTGTAGGACTTTTCATGCATGTTTGTTTGTAGGAAGTGGCCAGGAATCAAACCCACCGAAGTCACCATCCAACACAAGATTCTCCTCCAGAAAACACCATCAATCACCACCACCAAAACGACCCTGGGCCACCTGGCATCCGTGGAAGCTCGAGATGCTATCTATTTGGTGAGTGGAGAGACAGGGTGGGGTGGGTGCACCCCAGGGAACGCAGGGCAGCTCGGTGTGGCTGCCTTGGGAAGGAGGGAGCTTGCTATCACCAGGTGTCCTGTCATTTGGTCCATGGAGCAGGTGACACACGTCAGGGTGCCCCAGGGCACAGTGTCAGCACTGGGAACAGCCAATGTTCTTAAGCACCAGCGCGTGAGCCACAGGTCATGTCCAGTCCCAATGATAGCTCGGGTCTGATGGTGTGAGCCCCAGTGCTGTAGGAGCCCAGCCGAGAGACACCACACCCAGACTTGGGTGGGGGTGTGTGTGTGAAGGAAGGCTTTCCGAGGAACAGTTGAGACAGAGTGAGGGGACAGAGTAGTCAGAGGCGTGGAGGCCATGGGAGCAGCGGGTGACGATGGGTGGAATAAGGGACAGTTCCTGAGCACCTGCTGCAGTTGCTGTTCTCGACGTGAGCCTTCTCATTGGATCCTTGTAACAAGCCCATGAAGAAGGTAGACTTGTCCCCATGTTGCTTCTGAGGACACCGAGACTTAAAGAAGTGTGCCCCCTCTATGGCACTGCAGAGTGGCAGAGCCAGGATTTGAACCCAGTGCCTGTTAGACCCCATGGGGCCTGCCCGAAGAGGAGGCTGCACCCTGAGGCCTCCTGCAGGACCTCTCGGCTCTGAAGATGTGTGGACCTTTGTTCCTGGTGAGAGAGAAACCTTGTCCTGAGATATGCTGACCCCAGTATTTGGAGAGCCCTCAGTTCCCAGGCCACCGTGCTAAGACCCAGGCAGAGGGGAAAACTCTGCTTCCAAGTTCAGTGAGGGCTCAGGCCTAGTGGGCTCAGCCTCTCAAGGAAGCCAGGACCCCTGAGCTTCAAGGAGGCTACAGTGCGGGGCGGTGATTAGGAAGGAGGGCAGAGTGCAGAATCAGGTAGAGCAGGGTCCTAGTCCCTGCTCAGCCTCTTTCTAGCTAAATAACCCCAGGCAAGGTTGTGAGCCTCAGTTTCCCAATCTGTAAAATGTGGGAAATAACCGGGCCTGCCTGATGGGTTATTGGGCAAAGTAATGAGAAATGACCTGTGGAACTCTTGCCGGTGCCTGGAGTGGGTTCAAAGCTAACTGGCAGCAGGTTACAGCGTTCCTCTAGGGCACAGAGCCCAGAAGCCCTTCCTCACGTGGCTTCCTCCTGCTGCTTGCTCCCAGAAATATTTAGCGTCATTTGAAGAGGAGTTGAAGAAGATCCAGGACGACAGCACACTGCAGGTGAAGGAGGCTCAGCGCTGGAAGGACAGCTGGAAGCGCTCTGTGCGCACCATCCAGGGCCTGTACTTGTGACACCCTCAACCCGCTCCCAATAAAGGCTTATTTTGTGTGGACTCCTCATCCATCCACCCACCCTTCTTCCTTCCATCCATCCATCCATCCATCTCTGCTCTATGCCCAGCGCTGTACCTTCACAGTGACCAGGACACGTTGTGGTCCCTGCCCACATGGAGATCACTTCCAATGAGGAACACAGAGGTGAAAGGGGGAATTCCACACGGTCAGCTAGGACGGCGGATAACAGGAATGGTTAATTTAAAATAGAGATCAATACTTCAGAGGAAATAACTTCCAAAAGGCATGCTGG